>NC_080605.1:6936978-7029478 GCF_027887145.1 Ammospiza caudacuta
GAAGTTCAGGTCCCATTAAAGGCTGGTATTTTATTATAATGCCTGGAATAATGTTGTTTGCAATAGGCATGTCTGGTCGTTCTGCAAAGAAGCTTCTGAACATCCTTTAGGTTGGGATTTCGGGGGGAGAAATTTGTTAATATGTTCACTCCTGCCTGACAAATGAGCATTATCGTCAATGTGGGTGCACATTTCCACTTATCCTTTTTGTAGCTGGAAAGCTTTATGAAAAATAAATTAATAATGCATACTAAATTATGTCTGCAAGAGACATTTATGTATATATTGCTAGCTTCAAGACTGATTAGATTTACATTTCTTTAAAAATGACTTTTTTCTCGTACATCCATAATGCCTTTAGAATGCACTGCGTGATAGAAAAATGCAATCTTGATTTCAATTGAATACCTGGAAGGAGTGTTTTTCCCCCTATTAATATGTACATGTGTTCCCCTAGAGTTTGAGTTATTTTTCCTAAAAAGACTCTTCTCTTGAATTACCCCAGCCCAAATGTACGCCTTAGGATGCAAAAAGCAGAGAAGTAGATGTCCTATTATTATAACTTGAAAGAGGTCCATTTAATAATAGCCTGTATTAAACAAGAGTCTGCTAACTATACAGTAAAGACTGTTTTTCACCAGAGAACATAAACCATATGTTTTAAATGCAGCTAAAAATGGATGCAGTGTGCTATTTCCTTTCACCTCAGCCTGCAGTGCATTACTTAGATTTGCAAGGCATAGCCACCACTAGTACTTAACACTGCTGAAAGAGCCACCCTTCAAGGCTTTTTTAACCACAAAGAAAAGAGAAATATAGTAGCATCGATTGTTAAATCCTGGTGCTTGTTACTCACTGCCCGCACACAGAACATCATGCCTTTGTAGCAGTGAGGAGAGTTGGTATTTATCAGGGTTCAGAGCTAGTTCAGCCACACACTTGACAAATTATTTGTGGAATTGTTGTATTCACAGTCACTTAAATAAGAATCTGTCAACACAAGGCTGTGCTTTGTTGCAGCAGGTCTCACAGTTTTTCCTGCGCACTCAAAGAATGATGGATTGGAGGTAATGCAAATTCACTACCATTTTATATGCTGGTGCCTTCTTCACAGACAGGAAACATAGCTCAGTATCATCTTGTAAAATGCCTTAACTGTAAAGGCCTAGTTCAGTGTTGAAAGTGCTTTTTAAAAATGGTATGTTGGAACAGGGAAATGTAATTCAAATATTTTCCTCACGTCTCATTTTACAGACTGCTTGTTGGAGCAGGTGTGCGTTCAGATTTTCCCAGGCTAAGTAGGACATATGCTTATCTGTGCTTGGTAATTAAAACAAATTAATAAATACAATTATTTGATTTTATGGCAACTTAAAAGTTAATACTGCTTAAAGGCATGTTAAATTTAAAGAGCTCACACAGAAGGGAAAAAATGCCCATTTAGGTAACTGATTTGCTGATAGTTATTTTTTTTTAGTAAATTCATTTGTCCAACAAAAAATGCCTATCTGAAAGCTCTGTAACCAGTTCCAAAAGGTGTAGCTCACAGGTCAAAGCCACAGTCTTCTGAGAGAAACAGCATTTACGATATGAAGTAGAAGGCCTTATCTGTGCTGGCATCTATTTTTCAGGTTGATGTCCAAAACTGGAATGTTTGGAACTCCTGTCCAAAACCCACAGGAGCCCACCTACAGCCTGGGACAGCACTGGGGAGGGTTGTGGGGAGCTGGAGGCAGCCCTTGAGGATGTCAGGATGAATAAGGAGAGGTGCTAGCAAGCACTGGATGAGACTTTTCTGGAAGGTTCTCATCTCAGTGGAATAAATGGAGTTATGGGCTACTTAAGTTATATCTGTGCCTTCTTCTTTGTGGTTGTTCAGGAAAATTGATCTTTCTGGAGTAGGACAAAGCTTGTCTGTGGGGGAGAAGGCTCTCTCAGAGGCTCATTTCAAGTGTAAGGAATGAACTTGCCAGAAGTTAACACAAATGTCACCTTGTACTGCCTCAAATTCAGAGTGCATTTCTTTGATATAGGATAATAATGTGGGAATTCCACAATGTGTATATAAAAATGTTTTCCTAAAAATCTAACACAAATTTTGGAGACTGAAAACATGACAAATATAATTCACTTGGCTCAGTGCCCTAATGGGAGGCTCAGATCAATGCACTGTTGAAACCTTGGTAGATTATAACAGATCCTAGTGAAGTCAGGGAATATATTTCCATACACTTCAGGGAGGCCAGATTTTAACCCCAGATACTGTGAGCCTTAAAATCTCAGCAGATTCCATAGATTTCAGTGCATGTTCAAGATGTAAGGATTTAGCTGTGCTGAACTTCAGGGCTGAAGAAAGCTACGCTGGCACCCTGGCTGCTTTCTGGGTATTCTACTTTGACTTGCTCAGTTTTATTCTGTTATAAGGCTACTTCTTAAGAACCATTGACAAATTTTGATTTGAATTGTATGCCTGTGAGTGGTGTGAACAGATAGCTCTGCAGGGCAGACCCCTGCCCACCTCCATTCACCAAGGCATCCCACTGAAGTGCAGGGCAGGGACTGCTGCTCCTGTAGTATCTCTGCAGGGTTATCAGCATTCACTGATGTATTTGGAAGCATTTGGATGGCTTCATTTTATTGAGAGATGTCTGTAAGACAGCACTGTGTATAAATTAGGGTGCTATTGTTAGCCTGGCAGAGATGTACAGGTGCCTCCTCTTTACCTCCAGCCCTGTGGCAGCACTGAGGTACCTGCTGCAGGGACAGGGCCACACTGACCTGGTGGCTTGGGGCACTGTGACCACAGACACCTCCAGGCTGGCTGGAGAGTTTGGCTGTGACATCTTTGACATGTGGGCTCCCTTCAGCCTTGGACAAGCATCTGTTCAGCAGAGCCCCTGCAAGGGCTGTGCTCTGCAGCCTCCCAGGGTATCCAGACTTTATAGTATTTCTCCCAACAGCCTTTCAAAGCACTTGGAAGCTTGATGCAGTTTCAAAGAGTACAGATTGACTTGCAGTATGGGATATAGTATTTTCACTTGCGCCTAAAAGCGCTGTTGTGCGGCCAAAAATTCAATCGCCAAGAAATCACACATGGTTCACAACACAGCTCTTTGATAACATTAAAAGTATATGTAATATTTTGAAATCACTGGCCAATTATTTCTAATAGTTTCATGATAATTTATGTAGAGAATCTCTCTGTTGGATGCGTTCCTGCTTTGGTCTAAATGTATTTTTGAACACTCTGTCAAACATCCCCATTTGGCACCTATTTTGTTTCACTGAATTTCTTTAGTATGTCCAGATCTCTTGCCAATGTATTTGCAGAACATATTTTGACAGCTTTGTCACCAAATTTGTTACTTCTTGTGTTTGGAATGTGTACCAAAATTGCAGATATTAATGTGTGTGTGTTTCCTTTTGGTATAGACTCAAGTGGATAATACCTTTGTCTTTTGTGGTGATGAATATAAAAAAGTGAGTGATTTTTTTTATTAATTTCAAAGGTTGTTAAGATTTAAAAATTGAGAATCTGTCATGGATGTATTGGTTTGTTTTTATGTTTGCAGCTAGAAGCATTCTGAGCAGAATACCCTTAAACTTTAAAGAGCTCTGATATTACATTTCTTATTTGAGCTTTTTAATTGAAATTGTATGTATGTGAAAGCAGTAGCTTCCCCCTCACTTTGCACACACATACACGTGTATATATATATATATATATGTATAATTTTATTTCAATATGCTTGGATTAACTGAACTATTGAATTTCAATCTGTTAGGTTCTTTCCATTAAATAATCTTCCTATTGAGTTTGTTGGAGCTGAATGAAAATGGTGTATTTAAGGCTGATCATAATCTTTGCCATCATGTTTTTCTTAATATGGTTTTTCCAGATTAAAAGCAATGACAAGATAATGCCTGTTGAAATATAAAGGTCTTTGCTTTGTGGCTTTGCTGCTAGAGGGGATGGCTGAGCTGCCCCCCCTGGGACACCACATCACTTGTGTCTCACAGAATATTCTGGGCTGGAAGGGATCCATGAGGATCATCAAGTCCAGCTCTCAAGTAAGTGGCCCATACAGGGATATTTTGAACCCACACTCTGGGTGTTCTCAGCACTCTGCTCTAAGCAGCTGAGCTCCTCTGGGGGATGTTCCAGCCCCACAGTCCCTGCTCTGGCTCATTTTCCATGACCTGGCACAGCTGAGGGTCCTGTACTGTCTCTGCGTGCGTGCAGAGCAGGAGAGCACCACAAATCAGAATAAATCCATCCTGGTTTTTCTATTGTCTGGAGAAGTCAGCTGGAAAGATTTAATGAATTAACTCACCCTGCCTGTGGAGGCTAAATGTATGTGGAGGACCTACTTTAGAATTCAGTAGGGCCATAGCTCCTGATTATTCTTCCCCTGTTGTGGATGGTTTTGTTGTTGGAAATACTTTTGGTCACCCTTGAAGATAATCTCACAATGCAGCCCTGTGTGGGTCTGGTGACAGCACCTCCTGAAATGGCAGGGTCCCCCAGGAGCACCAGAAAACCTCTGCCTGCCTCTAAGGGTTGCTTTTTTGGGCCACTTCCTCAGTTCTTTAAAAGCTGCTGTTCAGCTGGCACAGAGCTCTTTGATTTTTTGCCACTGGCAGATTGGTTGTTTACTGTGCTGAGTAACACATATCAAATAGTAGATGAATCCTGAAACAGCTGGGTTTGCTGCTGATAGTACCTCTTCCTCCTATTTTTTGAAATGTGAGATTTGATTTTGAGATGCCAGGGGTTTTTCTGAATTGAGACATATCACCTTTTTACAAAATTATATCAAAATTTGTAAATAGCAACAAAAGACATATTGATTACTGGAATTATGTTGTATAAAAATGCAGTTTTGAATCTAAAAATAGGTCTAGAATAAAATCCAGATTATTTTTCAGTGCAGTCGTATTACACCTTAGAATCTGTACCTTAATTTTAATTACCTCTGTAGACCTCTGTAGTTCTCTTTTTTAATTCATTAGTTCTATAAATAGAAATCAGATTTGAACCAGAAATTATTTTTTAAATTAGATTTTATCTAATGTTTTACAAAGAACATGATATGTAATAAGAATGGAAAACATTCCCAATACAGTTTAGGTTTTAATTCTGATCCTCTGGTCCTATACAATAATGTTTGATTTTTTGAGCAATTTCTTCTGCTTATCTGGACAAGTTGGGAGCCAGATTGCAATCAGGGCAGAGACACAGTCAGGGTATTAGAGGCTCTTCATCAAAAAGAAATTGCATTAAGTTAAGATGAGAAAAGTAGGATATCTACCCTGTGTCTGTACTAGTTATAGTATCTATACTATATAGCATTTTTAGTTATAGCATCTATACTATATAGCATTTTTGGGTAAATTATTTGTCAAGTCTGAAGCCCAGCATCAGCAAGGGCAGCAATCCTGTGCCAGCTGCTACCATTCTCCAGAGAAATAGGAGCAAAAGGCCATTGGAAGAGTCTGATCATAACATACTTTTCTTGCCATTAGAGAAGAGAATAACATAATAGCTGCTCTGCTAGGTGTAGAATACCAAAAAAATTCCTACAAAATAGTGCAGGCCAGGGCTAGATGTGGAATAAGTTAAAATTATAAAGAACAGACTGACCTGCCATTGATTCCATTTTCTTTTTGGTTGGAAATTTTTCATCACAGAATATATATTTTGCTTGTCAGGTTTACTATTGACTTTCTTTGTTTCACTGAAATTCTGAAGTTTTGCTACTTGTTGAACTTTTTTGACGCAGTGATAACACAGCATAAATCAAAAGCCCTAATCCACACAGAGTAAATCACCAGCTCTTCTGCATAATTTTGTTTGAGTGTGAGTAGAAGACTGGCTCTTCCAGACAACTTCTAACAGATTGCTAAATACGCAAATAATTTGCTTATTAGAGGTGATATTTATCAGAAAAACTCAGAAGAATGTATGCAGTGAAATATATTTACAGCCATATGAAAAATGAGGTGACCTGTTGAAGACAGCCTGTAGCTCCTGAGGAGCAACAAAATGCTTAGGAAGGTTCCACAAAACACATGAAATTATTGTGTATATATAAGAAGTAATAATGTCATCTGTTTTTTTTCTGTTTCCTGTTGATTGACTTTTATAGCTTGCAAGCATTATGCTGGATGGTAAATTGCAATAAATTTAATCAAGAATTATTTTATTCAGCCTACTAATGAGGAATAATAGCGTATGTATCAATTAGACATGTCAATTTGTGTGAAGAAATAGATTTACAAAGGGATAGTAGGTAAAAAAAATATCATTGGTATCAATTCACTTCATTATTTTTAATTTGCTGTGAATATTGAGTGCTTCCAACATAAAATCATTCCTCAATTAAAATAAAACAGCTGTACTCCTATCAGCTTTTCCTTGCTTGTTGTTGCTTACAGATTAGCAGTTGTCATTGGCTTCAGTCTCTTGCAATTTCATTAATTTGCAACCATAAATGGATAAAAAAAGAAAATAAAAATCTTTGGCCTGGTGATGTACTAAGTATTTTATGTAAATTGGTTTTTTTCAGATTGCCCTGAAAGAGCAGAACTACTCCAGCAGCAAGATTTGGGGGATATCAGACTGTGACAAACCCCATCCACTATGTCCTTCAGCATCAGCAAAGCAACTTGGGAGCTCTTAGTTGCTCTTAGTTCATCTGGCACATTTTATTGCTCTGGAGTCCCTTTTCTGTCTCCCAGGTGGCCTGTGAGAAACCCCAAAAATGTGATCCCCACGTTTGCTCCGGTGCAAAGGGAAATCCTGGAATGCACTGCTTTGTAGCTTGTTTTTGCTGCAGGATGGACGAGCCACTCACCTTCCTCTATTAGCAAGTCACTGCTCTTATTTAGAGTTCCAGGATATCACCAAGCCTGTTTGTGTCTTGGAGCGGCATTTGTAACTCTGTGGTTGTCCTTATTTCTCTTCAAATAGATCAAAAGCCTGACAGGAAGCGCATGAACAGAAGCGCAAGAGTTGCATGAGCTACTTTTGCAAGCCCAGATGTGAAAGTGTGGTGAACAATTTCTTCTGCTAACTTCTGTTTTTCTAGTAGTAAGTTCTTAATGGCCTTACGAGGTTTTAAATTGGTCAATCTTACCTTGTTATCATCTAACTATTAGTGTAATGGAAAGTTTAAAAATATAGGTGTGTTAAAGTGTGTGGTATATAAGATCTAAGAAACATGCAAAAAGAATCAAGAATTGTGTGTTTTATAATTTAAGAGAAAATAATATTCTCTCAGATGACTGTGGCTACAAGAAATGAAGGTCAGCTGTACTTAAGATCATTTTTTTCTGAGGCTGCTGTTGCAGGTTTTAATACCTTTAGTGCCTTCTGATTAAAGGCATTTTACTGTGGAGTGTTTCTATTATTTTTTTGTTTCCAGTGAGAGCTTTTTGATAGAATCCCTAAAAGAGGACTTGTATTTTTAGGGAGTCTGAACACATTGGATTTGAATCCTAGTTAACAGTGAATTCTCTATTACAGGAAAGAAAAGCTTATGAATATTTTCCTTGGCTCTGAAAGTGGGAGCTGACACTAGTTTGTATTGGAGAATTTTAACTAATGATTATGACAATACTTATCTGCTAATTTGTTTCTCCATGTCTGGAATCAGTATGCTAAATATGTGCGAAATTTTTGGAGCTCATGCTAAAATTTCAACTGGCCAAATACTTATCTGCATTTCACTATTATTGAAATAATGATAGTAAATATAATAAATAATAGTAAACACAGTAACTGTTTCTTTTTATGAGTTCACTCAACTAAAGTAAGAGATCATGGCATAGCTAAACATGTCTTCATTATTTTGATAAATCTAGAGTAATGTCATGTAACACCAAAGGCTTGTTAGAAAAAAGCCTGTGTGAGTGTTTTTAATGCCTTGCTTTTGTATAGGTAGCTACATATTTCAAAACTAACTAAGAAGTGCTGATTGTCACAGACACTCCTAACATCCAGATATGTGTAATCTCCAACAGTATCTACAATAGGACTTGAGCTAATTCATTTTTCTCAGTTAATATATCTATGCAACCTGTCATGCTAGTTTTGATGCCAAACTTCTTGGGTGATGCTGAAGAATTTTCCCAGTTGTACAAGCATGAGAAAGCTTTCAAATTGAGGGAGAAAATGGCAAACAGGAAGTTCGTATTACAGGCTTGATTGCTGAATTTCTTAAAATGTAAATTATTATGAGTTGGGATACTGTTATTTACAAATAAACTTAGTTTTTATCAGTTAGTTATCAACAGTCACTGTCAATCATTTTTGTATTTCCTGTTCCATATGCTTGAATCTGTTAATGTTTTAACATTGTTTTAACTGTGTTTTGTGTCTTTTTAGTGTTGGAATTGTGTTGAGCAATATGGTTGCCTCCTTAACAAATGTGATCGTTGTTTTTATAAATGTATGTAAAACAGGATATTTTTTAATCAGTGAACTTATTTCTGTTTGACATTGAAGAACAAACCTCCGAATACTCTCTCAGTGCGCTGAGAAGCTCAGGTTAAAGGATGGCTCTTATGGAATGAAAGGAGGTGCAGCATCATTCAAACATTTCTTGTGCTGCTGAGCTCCTGCCTGAGAGCTCCAGTCAGTGCAGTCTCCAGGGACATCCCTGAAGATCCAGCTGCTGTGGCTCTGTGACTCTTTTCTGTTCTCTTTCTACAAAGATTCATCTCTGCTGTCCATCCTGGTAGTCTCTGGTGCAGACTGGCCCCTGTCCATGCTGCCCGACTGCTGATGGGCCCCTTGGCACAGGTCAGAATGAAAAACATCAGTTTTATTTCTCAGAGGAGAGCCATCACCAACCATAAATGCACATATTATTCTTGCTGGAGAGCTGATGCTTCTGTTACTTGACTGTTGTAGCACCTGAACCTTAAACTTACAAAATTGTAACATTTCTGATATGAAAATTGGCTTAGTGGGATAAGGACTCAAATCATAAAAAGAGAAACAAATTATTATATTTCATTTTTTAGGCCCTTGCAACACATTCATCATCCTTTTCATGCACTTTCAAATCACAAGCAGTTTTTAAAAACAAATTTGAAGTTAATTTTATCAGCCATGTGTCTTAGAAAAATACCCTCCTTGTTTGGACATTACTTCCCTGTGTGAAGCTATGAGTGAGTTTGCAGGCTTAGCAAGGCCATAAGTGATTTGCTTTGTACAGCTATTTGGTATTGCCCTCCACACCAATAATCCTTTAGTATAATAAAATACATGTCTTTGCTTCTTTACTAGAAGTTATAGAGAAGTCTTCTGATCACCCAGCTATGAAAAGCATCATGACTGGTTCTGCCCAGAAGCTGCATGAATACATGTGGAGCAGAAAAGTTGCTCTTTATAGCCAGCTGTAAAATTCTTTCAAGCCCTGTTAATGTTCAAGCCTGAGAAGGCTTTTCTCACCAAGATACAGAATAGCTCAGCATACCAGCCTTCAGCAGTGTGTATGAGTCAAGATTTCACTCCAAGCCTACACTTTACTGGTGAAACTCAAAGTCAGCCAGCCCATTTCAAGAAGAAAAATGTCATTTGGTTCCAGTAAGCATCCACAGAACACACTCCAGATTTGACAAACGTTGTAATTAGTTGCTTTTGTGTGTTTAGTACACAGTGCAAATGCTGTAAAATGTTTTTCACATGATGCAACATTGCCAGCAGATAATCACTGGAGCAGTAAACCAAAAGAATTTGTGTATATCCTACAAGCTGCAGGAGGATAAGAAAATGTAAACAAAAACCAAGAGCTGAATTTTTTCAGATGATACCATTCCTTTTCTTTTGTTAAACTGATTTGTTTTTAAATGTTACTTTTTGTCAGTTTCTCTAGAAATTGATTAGAAAACCCTAAACGAATGTTGTGAAAATGCTTTTGTTTCTATCCTAGTTTTGACTGTGTGAATCTTTTTAGAACATTTTCAGTTTAATTATGCAGCACTAAAAATTTCAATTAAACTGAATTTGCAATTGAAACTGCTCATTTTAGTTAACTGTCAAATTTACTATGGCGTTGTGAAATAGGGGCCTTTATTATTATGAGGTGTTTTGAAAAAAATTACTTTTTAAACAGGAGAAAAATGTCATATCCTTCGATAAGCCAAGAATTTAAAGAAGAATTTAAAGACCAGTGAGGATGGTAACTCTTTAAGCACAATGGAGTTTCTTCCAGGTGGTATCTTAAAATACTGGTAAGCGGCAAGTATGGATGGTATTGAATAAAGTTTTCCTTTTGTGTACTTAATATCTTTTGTGAAATGTGTTTTTCAAAGGTAGGTGGAAGGCTAAAGTTGCTCTAAAGTAGTCTAGTGATAATCTACTTGTCTTAGGGATATCTGACATGTCCTGTTTTGCAGGATGCTATGATGCAATTTGATGGATATTGTGTATTATATGAGACTGTACGAATCTTAATATCTCTGTTCCTCTCTTTTAGCATGTGATGTACAGCTCTGTGTACATAGAGCAGCTCAGATGAGTGTCTGAGACTACCCTTTTCCTCTAAGCCCTAGGCATTTTTATCACTGTGCCAATAAAAGGAAGGGGATTTATGGGGTACTGCTTTTTAATTCATTCAATTCTCTGTTCATTGTGAGGTTAATGTTGTTGATCTATTTTTCTCTTGAAACAAATAAAAACAATATGTGCTGACACTGACTTTGACTTTTGACATGGGAGATAGAGGTCAACATTTAATTCTATATTTATAGACTACATGAACAATATTATCTGTATTAAAAACTCTTCACTCAGTCCTTGTCATTTTACAACTTAGTTCAGTAGCTTATATCACATTGAACGTTTTCTCCAACTCTGGTCAAGGTGCCATCATTCACAGCACTTCACTTAAAGGGTTGTCAGCCTTTCCATTAAAAACACCTTTTTTCAGGGGTTCATAACTTGACTAGCTAAAAGAATTACACCACAACTGACCTGGGGCTTTTTTTTAAGGAAAATATCCATAAAAATATACCCTAGTCCTAAAACACACAACCCAAAAAGGAACCCAAATAAAGAGAGGAGATGACTTGTATAGCACATATGCCATGGCCATTTTTATTTAAGAAAATGATTTGATTTATCAAGCAGGTATAACACTGCTTAAATATTTAACCATTTCTTTATACCTGAAATATTCTTGGCTGTGTATAAGAGGTGCTTGTCACACAAATTTTAGGTGCCTCATACCCAATCTACTGAGAAATTGGGTACCAGTGCCAGGGTAATGATGAGGATTGTAAGAGTTGTACCTGTGTAAGCCCCCTCACGGAGGAACTTACACTTCTGGAGGGCATTGTACTTCTCAAATGAAAATAATAAATTTTTCCTTTTCAGGAATGAAGGATGAAGGAAGGAAAATCCCATTTTCTTTTAGTGGATACTACAATTGGGCATGAGCATTTCTTGGGATATGGAAAAGGACTTTCAGATCCCTTCAGATCAGGTAAAGTGATTTCACTGAGACAAATCTTTAGCTTTCTGTCCTGTTCTGATATTCCTGATTGTAATGTGTAAGGGCCTTTGCTGATTTTTAGGAGCTAAGGTCTGGCATGCGTAAATGTTCCTCTATTCTTGCTTGCAGGATGAAGGCCTGTGCTGTACTTTTATATTCAGAAAATTCATTGAATTCATATTCAGAATATTCATTGAATTATCAATGCAGTTATTATTAATTTGCATTTGTTTCTAGCGATTATCCAGTATTCTTTGAGACAATGGTAAGAAATATGAGATTAAAGTTGTCTTTCTATGCAAACAACCAGTAATATTTTCCACTGGTTGCTTTTTTCATCTAAATATGTACTTCCTCGGTAATAACAAGAACAAACAAAATGGAATAACCCACACGGTTTAATCTATGTGTTTTTAAAATATCTTAGCATGTACCATATTTATGTAAAAAACCCTCCTAAAATAGCTATTGCAATCTGTAAGTTTTTGCAATATGTGAGGTTTTATATTAATATGCATATACATAGGTCAATATTAACTGCCAAGGTATTTTAGGTAAGGTTTATAGGAATTATTATGCATTTTTAAAGTGTTTGGTAATTCATATATCTTTATTGGAAAGCAGAGAATCTGCCACATTTTGTATGTGACTACCTTAATAAGGGCTGTGAAACTGAAACATTGATGGATCATGTTACATACCAGGCATATCTGAAAAGTTTTTCATTAAAATGAACTCGTAAAGACTCTTAGTGCTTGCTTCTCAGCAGATGGCAAGAGGTGTTTATTTGCCTTATGGAATTCTTTCTGTTTATATACAGAGAAACGGAGAGGACAGCTCTGAGGGATCCAGTTAGTACTTGTAGGAGTATTTAAAATATATATGGTTAGTATTAGCACTAAGAGTTCAGTTATACACTCATTTTTTTAACTAGTTCTACCTTTGCATTAAAACTGTTCCAAGCATTGGACTTCCTTGGAAAAAATATAAATACATCTTCCTGCCGTGGAACTCAGAGTGATAAAGATTTTAACATAAAGGCTTTTTTAAAGTCAGATCTTTTCCATTCTGTGTCTGTCTTTCCTTCTGTGTGCCTGATTCACTGTTAAACAGCTCCTGCTCTATTTCTGGCACTTATGAACTTTATTTCTCTTTCCTTGTCCTTTTTCTTTCCATCTGTTTGCTGGTTTCATTGTCTCTTAGCTGCCGTTCCCCATTATTATATCCTTCAATCTGCAAATCCTCTCCCATATGTGCTCTTGTCCTTCCCTAGGCCTCCTGCCTTTTGATTTTTTCCAGATCTCATTTCCTTTTCACCTGATCTGGCTTTATTCAACTCTGCTCTTGTCTATCTTTCGGCCTGTCTCGGGCCTCCCTTTTTCCTTCTGTCCAGTTGTGAATCCATAAACTAAACAAGACTTTGGCAGAAGAAGTCAACAAATGTGGTGTTCAGACCAGAGCCTGACAGCTGGAAAAGGAAAAAGGGGATGCAAAAGCCAAACTTTTGATTAGACTGGTGTGAATACTTTTTAATGAACAAAACATTCATTGAATGTAACCTCTTCTGCTTTCAAAGTTTCCTGCAACAGATTGAGACATTCTGTATTTTAGGTAGTTAATATTATTTATTAATTTTATTTGAACATATTCCTGATATGTTTGTAACAGTTTATGCTAGGAACCATGCTTTGTACTGTCTTGGGCATTAGCAAGGATATAAAATGTTATTATTTGAATTTCTGGCTTGGGTGAATTACAGAATTAGGAATTGTGCAGATTGGAGACTTCATCAGTATAAAATTAAAAATTCATAATTATAGTTAGGAAATTGAAATTTAATTTAAGATGTGATTTGAAGTTGGAATTTGTTTTTTCTAGAAAGACTTAAAGAACTGCCAAATATTATCACATCAAATGACATTTTAAGTCAGAATGGACCAAATGTCAGTTATTTTTGCCAAATTCCTGTAAAATTCCTGAACAAGTAATCTTCCTAATTTGCAGACTGCCTGCTCTGTCTAAGTTTGGTACCTCGCATCTGTGCTAACCAAAAATAAAACTTTAAGTATTTGACTGTGTTGAGTTTTGGGTTTTCTTTGCTGTGCTGCTTTACTGAGGAGAGATGCACCACGTCTGCAGGAGTGCCAGCACATTTACATGGGTTAGAGCCCATTAGGAGTACATGCACCTGTAAATAGCAAATGTATTAAGACTCTGTTCTCCCAACCTGACAATATCAATACCTAGAGACAGGCTGAATTTTCAATAAAAGACTAAAAGACTAATCTTATGATGGTATACACTGTCCACAAACCCCTGGTTAAAGAGCATCCCCTGCACCTGAAACCACTTCAAGATGCCTGATCTTGTTTTAAATAAGCAAAATTAAAACCCTAACATTGTTTCTATGATAACAGCATTTAGTTACAGCTCCCAATTAAAAAATTAATTCCCCAGTCTGAAGGCGTCAGACTGGATTACATTCTTTGTTAAAGGAAAAAAGAAAGAATCTTCTGTCTGGTGACCTTTATTTTGGCTGAAGGCTAATAGAGATAGACATTGAGCTCTAGAGAGAAAATTCTCCCAGGAAATGTGCATACTGATATTACTTTATTTACATTATTGTTTTCTAATTCAAATAAGAGTGCTGCTTTTGGGGCTATGTGCATGATTTCCCTGCATGGCTTTGTAGCTGAAACTCTTGCAGCCCCTGCCAGCAGCTGTGGCCTCAGTGGGTGTTGGGGCACTTCTGTCTGTCCCCTCTGAAGGGGCTGGGGCTGCTTCCCCAGCACACCCTGCCTCAGTTCTGCCTGGGGAAAGCTGGGCCTGGCTGGATGGACACTCCTAGGTTGATGTTTTTGTGTTTTTCTGTACCACAAGGTTTTTTCCTTGGATTATATTGCCTTTGTGCTGCTGGGAGAGTGCAGAGTAAAGGGTACAGGAAAGGCTTAGACCTTCTGAGAAGACACCAATGTGCTGGCAGGGAAAGAACCTCCTCTCTGCAGAGCTGTGACAGAGAATGAGTTGTAGGAGATTGTTAGAAGCTGCTTGTCAGAGGGAGGCAAAGGAAGAGATCTGCCTGGAAGGACAAAATGGATGAGGAGCTTTGTCTAAGGGTCCCTCCTGTGGGGCATTTTTGGCTGTAACCACTTTGGAGTTCACAGCCTTGCTCTGGTGCCCATTTTAACACATGCAGGCAGATTCACACCAGAGTTTCACCTACCTGCATTGTAGAGGAGTTTGAGTAGAATAACAGGTAGAGCACATTTCTGAGATTTGCACAGGGAAGTAGTCCTCCACATTAGTATTGGTTCCCACCCTTGAGATAGAGGTTCTCCTCTGTTATAATACTGCCACAGGAATTTCAGATTCCTAAAATTTCCTCCTGGAGTGTCTGGGCAGTCTGCATTGAGCCATACCTTGCTGGCTTATGAGCTCCTCTTGCCCACATGCAGTGAGCACTGTGTCTCACGTACCAATGCCACATCCAGGCACAGTTAGTAAATGTTTTTCACTGGATTGTGTTTTTTATTGCATTTTTTTTTTTTTTTAAGTACACTTACAGCTCTAGGGTAGAGAAGCCCTGGCTGGGCTAGTTGAATTTCCTCTGTTCTGAAGCAGAGCCAAGAAAACTGTTTTCTATGATGTTTTTCTGTCTTGCAGGCTATCCCAGTGGCCTTACTCTTGAAGAAGAAGAGGAGAGTGCAAGGAGTTTTCTCTTCTGCACCTAGAATGAAAAGCAAGAACATGCCTTCTCACTGGCAGGACCACTGCTTTCCTGGCTGATGATGCAGAGACATTGAGCTTGCTCTAAAGCAATTCAGTAATTTCCCTGGAATAACATGCCTTCAGGAGTGGAAGATCTTCAATGAAATATACTTTGTCTGGAAAATGCTTTATTGCTCACTGCCTAACAGCAGCCCCTCACGTGGAACTTCCTTGTAAGTGTGCTGTTTTACACCCATTTACCTCAGTTTTTACTCTTGTAAAAGGGGGGAGAGGAAGATAAGAAGTAATGTTAGGAGTCTGATATGTGCTACTATTTGTTATGAAGGTTCTGTCTCCTAGGACATTGTTTGCCCATCTTAACTGGTAATGTTCCTCAAAAACCCAAAAAAACTACCACAGCAGTAATGAATCTTTGCTGATGGACATCAGATGTTTTTCTGGGGTTTAAATGAGTCTAAAATAAAATCAAATTATTCAATCTTCAGAAAAGTTAACAGGTGTTCATATCAGAGAGGTAATGAAATATTGCCTCAGGTAAGGAAATAGTGCTGTAGTGCACCAGTAAATCAGAACACTCTTCTTGTTCCAAGCTGAATTAACTTGCTTTCAGTAGTTCAGCATATCTTTGTTTATAAATCTAAGTGCTATTGTGTTGTATTGTACTTTGCAGTGTAATAAATTGTAACATTCAACATTAACTGGTCAGGCTTCAGTGATAACAAAAGTTCAGCAGGCTGGTGGCACTCTGATCAATATTGCCTTCTATTTATAGTATTGTTACAAATTGAAGTTTTATTTAAATTAGACAATGCTGAGAAGCTTACAGTGGATCAATAAACTAAAATACAGTAACGGATTTTAATTCATGGCTGATATGCTGCTAGTCTTTTGTCACATGCACCCTTAATGTCCCCTAAACAAAATCACATTTACATATCCTGTTGTCTGGCAAAGCTGCAAAACTCTTTTAAAGAAGGAAGGCTTTGCTGTGCGATGAGCAGGAAAGATGTTGGATAGGAGGGGAAAAGGCCAGATAGCTTCTGTTTGGTTGGGGATTTTTTGTGTACTTGTTTTGCTGTTTTTCTATTCAATGAATCAGTTTGACCTGAGCTATATTTGATGTATAGATGGTGCTTGTGCTTGGATTCTGCTCTGCTGTTACCACCACCATTTCTCCAATGGCAGCAGAACTGGTTTTTTGTTACTTCATCTCTGTTATGACATTAGATTGTAGCTAATGTGATATATCTTGTTCTTAGGGGACACCATCAGGTTTTGGGGTTTGATTTGGGATATGACAACCCAAAGACTATTGAACAATATTTTTAGTACTTTTACTTGAATTAAAATATGAGGTTTTCTTGCGATTATTAGAATTTGATTTCTGTCAGCCCTATCTAATCATTAGGTGATAGTTCATATGTGAGCCACCAACAATATCTGAGCAATCAGCCTGGCTGTGTGCACCAGCTGAAGACAAAGGAATTGATGTGTTCCTGCTGACACAAGGGGAATGGTCAAGAATCTTAATTGTATATTAATCATCATGGTCAGCTGGCACAACCACAAAGTCCCTCTCACACAATCCAAAATAAACTTGGAATAATGATGTCAGAAAAATCACTATAGAGCTTTTACAATGCCACTGATTTATCTGAAGAAGAATTTTGAGATGGGTGATTAATAGGGAGATTTACCATTATACACTGTTAAATTTTAAACAAAGTCTAAATATTCTTAGAAGAATTCCCTTTTGTTCTTCCAATAGCAAGCTTAGGTGCTCTAAAGCTGAGGGGATAATTCAGTCTGACCTCTTAGATGTTGCAGATAAGAGAAAGATATGAAAAACTGCCATATATACCATATGTCTAACAAGATTTGTAAGTGTATTCCCCTGCCAAAAAAAGATCCAGGCCTTTTTTTCCCACATAGTAACTCTAGCTGGCAAAGCTTAGGCTGAGTATCCCTCTCCCAACATGTCCTGACCCTTCACATGTCCTGCTGCTTTACACACAGATGTGGGGGTCCTGTGCACTTGTCATGAGCACAGTAACAATCAGTGCCATTCTGTGTCTCTATTCCAAACTCGACTTTCAATCCCATTGCAACTTTTCTTCCTTTCCCCCAGATGTTTCAGGCAAAACCAGAAGCAGGCCAAAGATTAGAAATACCTGCTCTTGAGATGGCTGTGACAGAAAGAAAACAGAGAGATTAGTGGGAAATTAGAAAACAAAAGTTCTGGATTAACTAAATAAAACACATCTTCTCTAGCTGAGATTAGCTGTTCTGTCAACTCTGGTGATAGACAAAGCATGGATGTTTGTGACAAACGTATGGGGGAGTGTGTGAATCCTCCTTCTGATGTCTGGATGAGGGAGGCACAGCAGGAGTGAGTGTCACAGGGTTGTGGATGGTTACAGGGGGTGTTTGTAGGGGATTCTTGAGGCTCTACAGAGGTATTTGGCTTTCTCTCATTGTCCATCTGGGAAGTGTGCACAATAACAAATTGGGGTAGGGGACATCCCAGGAGGGCATGAAGGGCACTGAAAATCCTCTTGGTTGTGGAAGGGTCTGAGCTCACAGGAAAGTAACAGCACAGCTGAATGTTTTGCATTTCTCCCAGTCTGCTGATTCTTTTGTCCTCTGAGTTATCTTGTTCTCAGGGTCAGTAATCCTTGCATACTGGCAGATACTTGTGTCTTCTGAAGTTTTGCTTTCCTTCTAGCCTTGTGTTTCCCTACAAGTCTCTAAGCCTTTTAAAAAATATTTTTATTTTTCTCCGTTCTTTGCTGCCACCAGGTTATTCCTCCTTCTTCCACCTACTGCTGTGGCTGCTGCCTTCCCAGTGTGTGAAGTACCATTCACATCAAATAAAGAAGGGAGTAGAGCAGGCTTTTAACTTCAGCTGTGGGCACAGCTGGGGGGAGCTGCATTCTAGCAGCAGGAAACATTGTCTTCCTGTTCTGTAAGAATTTCTGAGGCTAGTTTTCCCAGATCAAAATGTAAAAGAGACTCCACTTCATCCAGAGATTATACTTATATATATGTGTGTATATAGATTTATATGTACACACACACAAATAATATATTTTCTTTAATCTTGACCTTCTCTCTTCTCAGATCGTCTTCCTCCTCCACCTTAGCAGTGATGGGAATCTCCCTGAGAGACCTGAAGCTATGGAGTGTAAAAACTGGAGAGAGATTATCTTGTGCCTTTTTCTGGCTTTTGTCATCCTTCTCCTTTTTGGTTGGATGACAGGGCTGTGATGTAGAGAGAGAGTGAGACAAGCAAACTGGCTGTACTCTGCCCCATTTGGCAGAGAATACTAAGATCTTCTGAAATTAAAGTCCATAGTTTTAATAGCATTTTTGAGACCTCATCTTGCATATTAGAACTTAGCCAGGTATTAGGTAATTTAGATAATAAATTCTCTTCAAAGTGACCCATCATCTTAGTATTTATTTTTTTTCTAGAGGATGTAAGGCATAAAAGCAAGCTTTGTAGTTTTATATCTGTCAGCATGTCACATAAATATCTCAGTAACTACTGATCTTATCACCATAAAATTTCCATTTATACAGTTAGACATGTCATGTTGGTCAGTTGCACAAAAAGTTAAGTACATGCAATATTAAACTCCAACCCATGCCAGCTCCATTAGCCCACATCTTGAAGTTCTCTCTGAACACTATTAGAGAAGTGGGGGAGGAGCAGGAGGCAGCACACAGCAAAATCAGACGAGGATGGACTCATGTTGAAAATTACTGAAATGATGAAAGAGTTTGCAGAGGGATGTTTGGAGTCTTTGCATTTCCCTGAAAATCAAAAGATCTGTTTTCTGTTTGATGAATGACTTTAATAGTTTTAATGACCTCATATAATTTATTTGATTGTATTGTTCATTTTTATTAGAAAATCAGCCTAGCAGAGTTTCAAGTTGTATCACCTTTGCATGTCAGAATTGAACTCTGATCTAAACTTGCCATCTTAAAACTTATATTGCTTTTTTGCCATTTTTATATTAAGAGTTAACTTCAAAAAATGCTGAAGTTTTTTTTTTTTTAAGGATTCAGACTGGTTCCTAACAGACTTGGCAGGAATGTGTCTTTAAAAAGCAGTGTAAGCAGTTACTTTTTTCTAGAGTAGTTTGTTGGGAGTGATAGTTTAGAAATTGTGCAATTTATTCATTTGATTTATGTTTTGAAAACTCCCATGAATACTTCAATTAATACTGTTTACTAGCCTTAAGTTCTGCTGCATGTTGTGTTTTATGCCCCTTAGAAATATGTTGGTAGAAATATCTTACATAGTAAGATTATGTGTGAGTCAAGGCATTTTCAGGTTAGATGAAGTTATAGGACAGTTTTATTAAAACACGCATGCTAGTTGTCTGCCTAATGTTATCAAATTAGTTAATATTAAGTATAGAGACTATAGGAAAAAAAATAACTGAAAATATGTAGCTGTCCTCTGTGAGGTCTGGAAACTAAACTGGCTCCTCTCATGCACATAGACTTCTGCAGATATGTGCAGCAAATTGCAGGTAAAGCAAGCATTTGGTGCTACACACAAATATCTGCCTAGGCCAAATTATTCAGCTTCTGGAAATTATAAGAAAGTCACTAACTTTGCATCTTTGTGCTTGTTTTTATATTTGTGTAAATGGCAGCACATTATTTCCTCTACGAAATACAGAGAACATCTCTCATACTTATCTTTACAGAAATCCATGAGGCTGCATTTTTTTGGCAGCACTGATAGCAGAAAATCTTTCTGCTTTCTTTGTTTGTTTTTTTGTTAATGATACAAAATCAACTTTGCTATGGTATTCCCTGCAGAAAACAGTGCATTAAAAATAATGGTGGTTAAATTTGTATGTGTTCAAGAGTGTTACAATGTGAGGGGTGAGTGCAGTGTTCTGAAACAGTGAGACATGTGCAATGCTGAAAACATGCATGCTGTGTAAAAGCACGTAGCTTCCCTAATTTCAGTTAAACCACTTGTGTGTAGTCTCCAATTTTTCATTTATAAAGCTGTGTTTAATTTAAGGCTGGGTTGAGTGTGCTTGTCACTGAGTCCACTATTGGCAAGACTGGTCATTAAAAAAATATTAGAACTAAACTTGATTTGCCAGGATCCCAAATGAAGAGGAATCAAGGAGAAATTTGAGTAGTGGCCTTTTTCCCTTCTCCTGAAGGAGACATTATCAACTCATTAGCTACAAGCCTGCACAGAGGCTCCAACTGTGACTCTTAAAGCAAGAAATACATTTCTTGTGGTTAAGATTGACTTTCAGCATGCCAGCTGTCCCTCTTTTGGAAGGATTGGCCTTATTTTTCAAGTAGAACATGTGCCATCTTGATTACCCAAACTCTTAATTCAGTGCTGTTTTATGCTTTGTCTCCTCAAAATATCCCTTATATCCAGCTTTGATTGGTGGGTAGATGTACCAGTACTGATCAGCTTAATTACCAGTGTGAGGCAGCGCAATGCAGACATGAGGTAGCAGCACACCTTTCCCAGCATTCTGAGGTAATTAACCAAAAAATATTTCCCTGCCACCTGTCTAGCCTTGGAGAAAATCCAGTTTTCTTTCCAAGCTATGGGAAGGGGGGATCAGAGCAGAGTTTGGGTAGCAGGATGGTTATCCATGTGGTTTTTGTTCTTCCCAGAGTCATCTGCAATGGTTAAATATGGAGGCTGAGGCTGCTACCCCCTGTCTTTCCCAACTCCCAATACTGTATTTGTAGCAAAAATATGTGAAGAATTAAGGTGAGCCATGTAGGAAACCGTGAGCTGTGAACTTCCAGGGTTCATGAAGGCTGGAATGCTGAATATACCTTTGGATGTATGAAGAACAAAGATCAACAAAGTTTGGATTTACTATGGCCAGGTTAAAATTCCTCATTTTTTTTCTCAGTTTTTCAAGGCTTAAACTCAATTCAATAGCAATTAAAAGGCAAAATTTTTTGTGTGTTCAGTGCTTAGCAGAAATATGCTGTAATTCTTACCATGCCTGGGTGAAAACATATATAGTCTAGTTACATTCATTATCTACAGCAAATTAAATATAAAATCTCTCACACCCAGTGTTTACCTTGATATAGCATTCCAAACCAAAAAATGCAGTATAAAATATCACAAAAGCATAATGTGGATAAAACAATACTGCTTTTGATTTTATTTTAAAATATTTTTGTTTCTTATATTATACTGAAAAAGCATAGCACAAATTAAAAAGTGATGATAGCAATTCTGGAATAACTTCTGAGTTCTGATGGATTGTAAAGCATGCAAGCTAATGGATGTAGTCATCCATCCATGAAGAAGACTTCTATGGTTAAAGCATCTCAGCTGATCTAAAATATTTTTCTAAGACACTGACATACTTTATGGTTTCAAGTAGCCTTTAACTGGTTTTGACTCAATAAAGATTGTACAAAACAAATAACTTTGCCATTATACTAAAGTCTATTCCCATGTCATGTTTCCAGAAAACAACTCATGTTTGAGACAAGTTCAATTATCTGTAGTTAGATTTTTTATTTTTTTGTTAATGCTGGAATAGTTATTCTGCCATGGCTCAGGAATAGCTAATGGAATTTCATTCAAGCCTCGTTTAAAAAACAAAACCCATACTTTTTGGCAGGACACAAGTGGGAAGAGATTTAGTCCACAAGATATATTTTATCCTGGCATGTGGGAGAACAGTTGGTGGAAAATGGTTTCCCCTGTAGCCAGTTAGAAACTTTAACTATCTGCCAGTGATTGCTGTGAATGTGGTGCATGACATATCATGAGAATTCACATAAATAAAATGGGAAAAGCATCCAGTTCAGGACTGCCTCTATGGGAGGGTTGAGAAGAAATATATGATGAGAGGGAGAGAAGAGTTTTATAATCAAAACTTTTAGGAGCAGACCTTTGCAGCCCTGGCTGGGATACTGAGACCTTCTGCAGTAGTTATCTTTGGATTGAATTTGTTACTTTGTCTGCCCTCAACTGAGGATAATGAGGAAGGTGAAAAGGCAAGTTTACTGTTAGTGCTTACAGGTTCATTGTGCAGAATTGCATTTCCTGTAGTCGTGACACTATAATACAAATAGAACTTACAAAATCTGAAATTTAAAATGGTTGAAAAAAATTTAAAAGTATCCATAGACTATGAAAATTCCTAATAAAAGTAAGTGTTAATGTTAAGCAGAATTTAGGTGTCTACAATTTACCACTCTATTGACTTGGTATAGTTAGATGTGAATTAGTGACTCTTATCTATCTTTCTTTAATCTTTTTAGCCAGTTGAAATGTCTGATGAATTTTGGCAGTTCAAGCGAACTTGATAAAAACATCTCCCTCCCAACTCATGCTATTTAATTCCTACTTGATACACTTGCTCTGCAGTACCTGTGGCTGTGACTGAGGTCAGAAATAGTGCCACAATTACTAAGCTATATGTTGAGACCCCAGGCATTGGACTAGAAAGTGGAATTTTGGAAGCAGTGTGCCCCACTTATTCAGTTTTAGCACAAATCCACATTAAAACTTCTAACGTTTGCAGCCGAGGTGCTTGCAGAGGTGGTGGTAGCTGGCCCATGGCGTGCTGGTGTCTTTGCGACCATGGGAGGTTTTGAGATCTCTTGACAGCTTTTAATGAAAATGTGTGAAGCTTTTTGTAGTTTCATCTTGCCTTACCAGGCACCCCAAGCCTTCATCTGAGGCCTGGTGAGATGGGTGAGTGAAAGGTGTCCAAGTTCTCCTGTGTGTGCAGAGGGCCTGCATGAGCGATCAGGCGTCACGGGGAGCAATGGATCTCAGAGAACCAGGAGGCCTCTCTGATGATTCTGGGGATTTTTTACCTGGTAAGCTGCATTCAAGAGAGAAAAATCCCAATCAGGCAGGAGCTTGAACTTGTGCAAAAAGCAAAATGCTCATGCAGTGTTGACGTTTTGCGAAGAGACGTGTTAGAAACCCGTGGGGAGCAGGGCCTGCTCCTCAAGTGGCAGCAGGCAGGGGGTGCCCATGGAGCCAAGTGCCAGCCTGAGCCCCTGGGCAGTGTTGGACATCTCTGGACAGTGTTGGATATCCATGGGTTGAGGGTCCAGGGGCAGAGGGGCAGGAGGCTCCTGGTGCTGTCAGGCCTGGCAGGTCTCCAGGTGTCCCACATTTCCCACAGCAAACCTCAACTGCTTGGCAGCGTGACAGCAGTGGTGAGGGACATCAGGCTTCTCAGCCTCTTCCTGAAGTAGGGTGTCTGTGTTTCTCTGATCTATTGCTTTGGGTTGTTTTCTTGTTTGTTTTATTTCAGTAATGAGATTTACCACTAAATCTATAGCAGATTTCTGCTCCAAAATCAGCAGCTCCTGGAGTTTTTTTGGTGGTAACAGAGGCATTCACACCTCCAGGAGGAGCAGCAAGCCCAGCAGTCTGGGCCTCACAGACTCAGAGCAAGGCTGGAGTTGGAAAGGACCTTAAAGATCATCCTGTTCCAGCCCCAGGCTGCAGTGGGAGTTGGGGGTCCCTCACAGAATTCACACCTCAGAGAGACTTTACTTGTTTGACATTCCTTCCATCACACAAAAAAACCCACTTCAATTCCTCTCATTTGAGGCCATTGACTTCTGTGTCCCATGCCAGAAAAGTTGTTGAGAAATAACTTTGAAAAATCCTCAGAAATAAGAATGTACTTTGTAGTACTCTCAGTTCTTCAGTGATATTTGTTTAAATGTGTTATTTAAATTACTATCCATTTTTAGTTGAAATGACTACTGAGATCATTAATCATTATAAAAGCATTAATTAAATAAATATCTGATTTGCTGATTTTTCATGTTCACTACTTTACAAGCATGTGGATTAGATGAAGAAAAAAAATACTTCTGTGTTGTCTACATCCTTTTTGTTGTTCTGCTTATTTGTTTATCTGGCCCTTGTCCTGTGTCAAACTCTGAGAGGTGCATTCCTGTGATACTGAAAAAATAAGCTTAGCAATTTTTAGTTAGCTCTTTATCATGCCCCAAAATGACTATTTGGATACATTTTCTGACCCAAATTACAAGCATGGACTTCTGGCTTAGATAAGGAATAGTCAGTTTGGGATTTTCTTTGCCATATGAGTTTTTTTTCTGTTTTGTAACTGTGCTGGAGAATTTACATCTGGGACTCCATGTCTTTGTTTCAGTGTCTGTGTTTAAAAAACCCACTTATATTTATTCAAGATCCTGATGCAAATACATTGAAGGGAAGTTAGATTTCTTTCCCAGTGGGAATTTATACTTTAATTCTTTGACTTGTTCTTGAGAGAAAGAGAGACCTTAGTGTTATATAATGAAATAATTCATGGTACAATTAATGTGATGTAGGAGAACAGCAACATGATATGCTGAATTTAAATAACTGAAACTGATCAAGAGGGACATCAGCATTAAATGGTCAATAGGATTGACATAACAAATACAAGATTGCCACTGCATTTAAGTTAAAATACTGTCATCTGCTGATACATTCCAGGCAAATTTGTCGATAGACTAAACATTTTGATAGTCTTTCCATTATTTCTTTGAGCCATCAGCTTTTAATTTTCTCTTTCTAGTTAATATACTTGTGTATAATTTAAACAGAAAACTGTTCTGTTTCATCATAAAAGATTTGTCTGTTACTTTTGGTGTGTAAATCAAGTGGACAGCAAAACATTCTTGAACTTGTTTTTTGAGGCATTTGTTGACAACAACAGGAAAAGAGATCACAGAGACCGCCAATAAGTGTGGACATCAATTATTTTTTAATTGTATAGGAGTACAGTACACTAATTAAAACTAGTATATCTTGCAATGCCAAAGGCAAAATTAATTATTAATTTTTATTAATATTCAGAAGTAGCACAAGGAATACATTAAAAAAGATTTTGTGACTGTGACTGAGATCTTGTTTTGCTTTATATTTTAGTGAAAATAGTATGTTAGCTAAATTTGAATAGTTAAATATGCATCCAAGAGATTTTAGGCATTGAACAAGAATGCTCTCTTTAGACTAGCTGCCCAGTGACAGAATATAAGTAGGGAAAATTCTTTAAAAATTCTGGGGCTTTGGTTTAGCTTGTTTACTGACAAGTATAAATACATGTTATCCTGCTGTTGTTATTGTAGATACTATAATTATTGAGTTGTTTATTTTAGTTATGATATCTTGTACTCAGTAGAATAATCAGCTTTCCTCTTCTTCTAGAGTCCAGCTCAGCAAATTAGATCTGTCCTGCACTGACTTGACAAACCTGATGTGCTTCTGGATGAAGTTACTTTTCTTTGAGCAAGTGATTTGTTTATTTATTCCTCCCACAGGTGAGACTTCAGTCTGCTGTAGATAACTCATTGGGAAACCTCCAATCTGGTTCAGATGTTTTATCAGAAAGGAAGCTCTTCAAACTAAAAAAAAAAAATCTTTCCCAACTATTATAGACAAAATATTAATAGGCTTTTAATACGCCTGCTCAGCAGGGTAAGTTACGGAATGCAACATTTTATTTCTTGGAATTTACAAATTAAAAAAAAAAAAAATTCTGCAATAAGTTGTGCTTAGCTTTATTGAAGTGAGCATGGGAAAAATACAAGAGAAAAAATGGTGACTGTTGTGAAACTTTTGTAAAAAGCTTGTGTCTGCTGTTGTTTTGAAAGTTATGTCCAACTGTAATGGGAATGGTGTATTTGAAATGTTGTTGAAGTTGTTGCACACTCTTGTGAAATTTTCTAGACTAATGAGATTGATTATTTAGGATCAGACAGGCAAAGTTTTAGTTGGTTGTTTTTTGGTTTTCGGTTTTTGTTGTTGTTTTTTTTATTGGACCTGGAAATATTTCCCTTTTTCTGATCCTTACATAGAAGCATATTGAGCTCTTCATCTCACTTGTTAGTGTTAATTATAACAGCTCCTGTAGTCATTCATATACTCCATAGAAATATGGACATAGATGGCTGTATTTTAGTATTTCTTTAACAAAAATCTAAATATCTCCCATATTCATGTGCACTTTAGTGGTGTGGAGCTGCAATTCAGAATTTAGCTTTCACTTCACTCAAGCACATTGATCTCCTATTATAGCAATACATATAATATGATTTTAACTTAGAAACTGGATTGTACAAGTTTGATGGTTACAAATACCCAGAGCTTTCCTGTTACTTTGTTATAAAAAAGCAAGGCATTAAAAAAAGTAGTTTTCCAATATTCTATTTGTGTGTTCCATGTAAGTGTATATGCTGTTTTTGTTCTCTTCTAAAACAGCTGGGTACCTCAGAAAAGTCAAATTGTTGCCTCCCCTTGAGCTGCAGGTTTGTTAACAAAAAGAGTGGTGATAATGCTCACCTTAAGTCTACTTCAGGTATGTGTTGCCTGTGGATTCCTACCTCTTCAGTGCTCTGTCCAAAACTGGAAAATGTTTTTAATTCCCATATATCTCTGTACTGGTGTACATGCATGCATGTCACAGAGTAGTGAAGAGGAGGAAGCCACTAACTCTGCTGTCTTCCCAGAGGAATCAGCATATGTGGGAAGAGTGGGCTCTTGAAGGCAAACACTGTTCCTCATTCTACTTTGAAGTGCTTGCCTTACCAGCTTGTCAGTAAAAATTGACAAAATACAACTCACTTCTAAAAAGATAAATAAAAACTTTTCAAAAAGTTACCTATCACTGTGCTAGAAAAATAGCTCTCAGAGCTGCTCTTGGTAATTCTTCTGCTCCCTGTCCAGAATGTATTGCTTTCTCAAGTGAGTGCTGTGGTTGTCCAGGAAAACTAGAGAACACCTTATGGAATAACATCAAAGGGAGCCACTTGACAAAGACAAGCAATTTAGATGCTCAGTTCTGGGAATGTATTGACTGAAGATGAAAGCTCTTTAGGGAAGAGACTTTGTCTTCTATTTATATAGAATCTTGCATAATTTAACAAATGTTGGGGACACTATTAATCTCATCCAACTTTAGATGTCTACAGTGTAGCTGTCAATCTTAAGAGAAGATCAATTGCACTCTAAAAGTGTCTGTTTCTCTCCACTGACTATAAAGGGAGCCCTCACAAGTAGCTCAGGTGCAGATGGCTTCATCTATATTTGGGCAGATGAATCCTGCTCTAAAATGCTTTCTAATGTGACAAAATAATAGTAATTGATATTTTAAAACAATCCTTGGGAATGTGTTTCATTCTTAGAGCAGCTCAGAGAATGAATGGCAGCTGCTGGTTTTGCTTAGTATTATATTCAACAGTGAAGTGCTGGGGGTTGGTAACATATCCACAACAGCATCAATCCATTCATAGCTTCTAGAAACGTTAGTTCAGGATATAAATATGAAGTAATTTGCTTGCTCAGTGCAAAAGAATAAAGCTGAACACCTGAGTTGTCAATACCATAATAGCAGTTCAACAGGAAATGCTGTCTCCAACTGAAAAGACAAAACAGTATAATTAAAATCCTTATGGGAATTACAGCAAAAACTTTCCTATACTGCTGTTACTGAGCCCTCTGGATCAGCTGATACTGTTTTTGCACATCTCAGAAACTGTTTACTGGAATTTTTTGGAGTTGAAATACTGTTTTGAAATATGAAAGAACATCATGTTCTTCTACAGCAACACCTGTGTCTTATTAGTGGCTAATCACTATGCTTAAAAGTTGGCCATGAAGAATCTACAAGACAGTGAATCAGTGAATCTGCTCAGCAAGGAGTGTTTTAGCCAGCAGAGATGGACTGATATTGCTCTTTCATACAGTGGGCATAAAATTCATGGCTGCAGCTGACCTCTATTAGAATGCAGTCCATTCAAGGTAAATATATGACAAGCTATTCCTAAAGCTGCTTTAATTGCTATGTGGGAAAGGAATGCAAGAACATCCGGAGGAGCATCCTATGGTAGATATATGGACCTGTGCTTAACTGAATTATTGTAATTTCAATACACATTGAGCAGTATTCCAGGCAGCCAGTTTTGTCTTGCTCACCCATAAAGGAATTTGTAGGAGATACATAAAAATGCATGTATGAGAAACAGGGAAAAATTACTGATCTATGAAGCTAAATAGATTTAGTGTCAGTTGATATGGAATACCTGGATGCAAAAATAACCAAGTCTAGATTCAGACTTACAAAACATGTACCTCACCAATTTCCTTAAAAACTATGTTGTGAGAAACCAGAAGACTGAATTCTTAAATATTTAAATTATGTGTGTCTGAGAAAAATTAAGAAGTAATATCACACAGCACTAGGTATCTATAGGATGTATGATGCTACCCATATTTTTCATACTTCTGTTTTTAATTGTTTCTGCCATGAATAGCTTTTCAACTGAATAAGTATTCTTCATTTCTACAGAATTCTTTTTATCAGGGTACAAATAGGAAGTAAAAAATACTTACTATTCCAATTCTCCCACAATCATCAAACCTTTAAACCAGCTCTAAAAAATCCCCTTGTTTTTTCTAAGAAATGAAGTCAGCATGTTTAGGTTTTGAGAAATTCTATACTGAATATAGTTCTGGATAAAGATTCTCTATGCTTGTGTGGGAAAGCATCAGAAATGTAAAAGCTGTCCTTTCCAACTCCTACTGGATTCTTTTCATTTTAAGATGTATTTATCATGCCATCCAGGTGGGATGATCTCTTCACAACTGATTAATATGAAGAATAATTCCTGGTTAGATGGGATTTTCTTCAGAAATGCATTTTGCTCAGGGAACACCTGGAAAGAGAAAGTAAAGGAGGATGTTTTGGAGGACTTAAGATCAAATCTGTCTCTGCTACAGATGTAACTGTATCCAGTTTTTCAACTTTATCCATCCTCTCTGCCTTAAGTTGCTTTCAGATTCCTTATGCCAAGTAGTGCTTGCAATCATTTCTATCTGCAGTACAAGGGAGTATTGCTGTATTTTACCTATTTATAAAAGCTGAGGTTAAAAAAATCTCTGTTTCACACTAATGGACAACCTTCTCACAAATTATGTGATTTTTCCTGACTTTAAAACGAAATTCAACATTTTAAAACCCGTTATGCAAATAGTGTTTTAGCATAGCCTTCATCTAGGCGTGTGTGCTCCTGCATAACTAACTGCTTGTTTTATTAAAAAACCCAAAATGACAAACCTTTTATTTTTAACTTTTTTATATTCCTGTTTAAGTACAGATGCAAAACCACTAAGGTAGGGCAAGATGGATTAGGTCCATTCTTTGCACCTTCTGCACATCTGTGTGCAAACAATTACAATTGAGGCAGCCCAAGAGTTAGTACAGTACATTACTGAGACAGGATAAAGAGAAGAACCAGCTCAACCATCAGGTTGTGCCTGTGTAGCTGGCATTCACATTTACATACATGAAATGAACACATTCATTTGGGAGTCACAAAAAAAACCCTGAGTCAAATGGCATTTTGCAGATTTTTCTTCAGAGCAGAATTGCCACTTTAATTGAAGGCAACCAGTGAAATAAATGCTGTATTTTCAAGAGACATCACAGAGTGCAAAGGTTGTGAACAAAGCAGTAACAGCTACAATGAGCCACCAGAAGTAATAGCGAAAACTGTCTTCTATAGCATATGCACAGTTCAGGCCTTTTCTTCACACCTCAGAATGCAACAAGAATATCCATCAAACTCAAGCTGTTGCTCTACCAGTGGAGATGTATTTCAAATAGAGAGTGCAGACAGTTACCTGGGAAGATCATCTCTTCTGTAAACAGCTGAGATCTGTGTGTAGCTCTGGTGTAAACTCCTCATTTTCTCTTGAACTGCTCACTCACCAGCCAGAGCTACAAGCAGGGGGCCTCTGTGTTGGAATACTGATTTTTGATGAGCCCTTCCTTTTAAAATATCTATACATTTGGATAGCTAATTTCTAAATTTATAATCCGTGTATAATCAGTCTCACTAATTTAAATGACTAAAACCTGAGCTGTCCAGCAAAACTATATGATGTCTGAGTTTGCATTATGGATGTATCAAATATTTTTGTCCCTAATTTCTTCTTTTACATCTGAAGCATGATGAACAGCTCCTACCTATGCATGTGAATGGCAAGAAGCCTTGCTCAGCAATCAATCTAACTGCAATGCATATTCCATGCTGTTAATTTTACTTATGGTAACTCAGAACACATTATGTCCATTCATGAGATATCATGTAATGGTTAAATCTGTGTCTCTTACCCCCCTGGAAGGTTGTCTGTCTTCTTTACTGACTTGTTATCAAATATCCAAAGACAGAACTTGAGAATTTCCCAACTTGAGTTCAGATCCTACTTGACCTATGATTTTCTGGGTGTGGACAAAATGTACCAGCTGATCTTTCAGTGAAAAATTCAAGATATTGTTAGAATGGTGTCTCAAATACATTCCAATGTAAATTTAATTCTGTACATAGCAGTGATCTTGAAAAATTTCTTAATTGCTTTGACTTCTGATAACATGCAAACATTGTCACTAGAAATGGCATATGCTATATTTTGAATAGAAAAAATTGTCTCCTATCTTGCACATGTTTTTGTGCTGTTAATCATGGGCTTTTTAAAAGCTCAGCTTGTTCTTATGTAAGACTGCTCCTTCAGGATTTGTTAGATTTGCATTTATGAGTAACTTTTAGACACTACTGATACTTTTTTTTATTGCATGGGGAGAAAACTAAGAATGTAGGGGAATTTTACTTTTTACAGGTTTTGTAATTAATTGAAGAATCAGTTAATTTCTAAGTGAGAATTCACATTATCATCTTGAATTCTAGAACTATTACACTGAAATTTCATGGACACCAGTAAATTGGTACTCTGTCAAACTTTGCAAGCACATAAATCATTGAGACTCTGTTCTCTCATTCTCATCTTAATCAAGAGTAAATTCCCTTTCATAATCTCTAGTCTACAATAATAAACTAAATAGCAGATCATTAGAATAATTAGAATTCTAGTGGCAAACAAACAAGCTCTCATTATTGTTGCATGTGAAGTAAAGCTCTCGACACATAATTCACTTAAAATTCTTCAGATTTAAACAGAGTATCATGATGTTTTCATGAACAAGAGAACAAATGAAGCCTGACCTCTCAGGCATAAACTCTTTATCTTCTCTGTTCACCCCACCATGGCTGGGCAGGGTCTGGCAGTGCTGGGAGTAGATGGGAGCTGACTGGCCAGCTGACTTCTGCCAAGTGGAGGAAAGCATTGTGTCTGCCTTTTCTGCAGATAGTAGAGATGCTATAGAGGTCTTTCTTCATACAGCTAATTTTCATGAAATCTGTATTGCTATAATTACCTCTAATTATGCTGTGTCACATAGGGCAATGAATCCAAAAGTGATTAGGGAGAAAGGGAAGGTTGGGCAGTTAACATAGGCTATAATTTCATTCAGTTTTCATCTTCAGAATTACTACTTTCTTGCTTCTCATTTTACCTCTGTTTCTCTTACAACACTCTATCAATTTCCAGCTATGTTTATGTTTCTGTTCTTAATAGTCTTTTTTTCCATGTACCATTTTCAACACTTTTTGTGTTTGGAAGGTCCCATCCCAGATTTGGATTCCTGATCCTCCTAATCCTCCAGCTCTATGACACTAAAACCTTTGTTGTTTTAACAATCCATGAAACACTAAATTGCTTTTTCCTTAGCTTTTTCATTCCTCTGCACTTAATTTCTTTAAAAATAATTTCTCCCCATCTTTACTACCATTCTTACCAAGAAAAGTTTCCTGCCAGCAGTGCTCTAATGGGTGCTGCTCTGGTCATAGAGGTTGGAATATGCCATTAGTGAAAAAGGGCTCCCATTGCAAGATGCAGTTATAGAACAGGAATTTATCTTCTCCCTGGCTGATCTGATCCAAGCTTCCTGTGTTTACTGTGCTACAGCTGCAGCTCTTGGTCCAAGAAGGGTGGCTCTGAAGAAGAAGATGAGGTACACTATTTCTCTGCATACTTTGCAAATGTCAGGGCTTGACCAGAGGAAGATTTACTGACGCTCTTCATCCTTCTCTCATCTTGTGAGTCCTGTGACACTGCCCGTCCTCATGTCTGCTGTGTGAGAGGGCTGTGACTGAAAAGTGTTTCTTTTATGAAATACTCTTGTCTTGCACTGACATGTTCTGGTGTCCCTCTTGCCAGGAGCAGGGAATGGTTGGGTGGCCTTGCTCTTCAGAGAGGAAGGGAATGTTGGAATTCAGGACTTTGAGAAAGGTGCTCTAAACCACAGAAATGCTTGGCCTAAATGTACAAACTTCTTACTGTCAAGTATAAACAAGCTGCATTGCCTTGCAGTGAGAGCATGCTGATGATCATGTAGTCCTGCATATAATGATATTCCTAGGGCAGCCTGGTCCATTAGGAGAATTGAAAAAAAAAACACAACAAACAACAGGAAACATTTACATACAAGCCAGCACATGTTAGTCAAGACGTGTTCAGAATTCATTAGAAATCCCAGTTTACTGGAGTCAGCATACAGCAGTGAAAATTCACTCCTGGGTACTGTTTTTACCCTTTTTTATAGCAGCCAGCTCAGGCTGGGCACAAGGCTTGTGGCACAGCCCCCCTGACTGGGGTGGGGCATCTGGAACGCTTCGGGTTTGTCCAGATTTAATACATCCATTGACCCTCTTACAGCTATCATTTGGTGTAAAATACTTCAAGACAAGGAATGTAAACACAGACTGTTCTGGTCATGTTCTGCTTCAAAGTACCTGAGAAACAGAGGCTGCTCCCATAGCATCAGCCTGTAACTGTGGAAAAAATATGCACACAAAATTTGGGGCCCTCGTTCATACCTGGATAAAGAATCCTACCTCTGGGCTGGTAAATGGAGTGCTAAAAGCTACAAAAGAATATGGACAGTGTCTTTCCCTATGAGAGTCAAGGAAAAATGAACTGAAAATGAAAATATAAAGTCTTTTGGCCCTCATCAGTTATCTGTGGCCCCTTTTCCAGCATCCAGCAGCTCCTCTTCTTAGCCAAGGACACTTGCTGTTCACAACAGGGCAGTTTTTCTGCCATGACCCTCCAGTTCTGGCAATAGGGAAAAAGGAGGTTAAAACAGGTTAGAAAGGGTCTAGTGGAGTCCAGTGTGGTGTCAGGTTGCTGTCTGTGGTTTTAGCTATCTGACTACTCCCTCCCAGTGAATCTGCATGTCTGGGTACCACAGGAAGAAAACACAACTCTCTGAGCTTCAAAAGATCCCCCTTGTTTTCTCTGAGTAAGTTTCTAAAGGCCTGTTTTGGTGTCTTAGGTCACTACAAAAAGTCCAAAAAAACAGATCCACATCCTGCCTTCTTATAAATATTTCTAAAAGTAAAAGAGAATGACACTGGGGGAGTATCACCAGGAAATATTATGGATCACACCCTGTTGTTTTGTGAGCCCAGGGTGATTTTGGATGTTCAGAGTCCTTCAGAGGGCATGTAAGGATTCCTTGGCTGTCTTGAGTCTTCCTAATGATCCTTCCACCACTGGTGATGATTCAGACCCCTGTGAATAAGAAATATGAACTGATGAGGTTTTTTTTTTTTTCCTTTAGTAAGTAAAGACAATGTAGATGCAGGACTGTTACAGCTTCCAGGAAGAACGGGGAGGAAGTACTGTCTAAATTGAGGAAAAACTGCAGTAGCTAAAAGGAATCCATTTTAACAGATAGTGAGGAATGGAGTGCCTACTCCTAGCATTGTGAGCAGGAAAGAAAGGATCTCCAATTTGATGATTAGTGACAAATTTGTGTGAGTTGGCAATTCTTTGAAAATGAAATTTATTAAACATGAAATAAAATGTTCACCCCTGAATGAACACCTCCTTTTGTGAGGTTCTAAGATTTTGCTCATGGGCTTTCTTACTGCTATTCTCTTGTTTGAATGAATGTACCCTTAAGGCCAAAATCCATATTGCTGAGTTATTATGAAATACAGACTTTGTCTCCATGTGCTCCTTGACTTAGCTCAACAAATGACACCTGTGTGGTAATTTTGAAGAGAAAGGCTGAGAAAAGACAAAAAGAAGAGAAAGGTATAGCTGGTGGGCTGATGTTGTGATCATTTGAGGTACTGCAGCTTTTTGTGTATTCCAGTACATGTGCACCTGTAGGTGTTTTTTGTTCCTGCCATTATCTATGTTGATATGGATAGTAATAGGAGTTTACTTACAATCTTAGGGATTGTATGTACTTAAACACTGTGACCAACAGATTTTACGTGTGTTTTTAAAATCTGTTAAGGAGAAATGTGATTAGGAAAAAGCAAATTTTCTCACATGGTGAATTTTTTAATCCTAAAGGTTAAGTTCAAGCTTTCTCAGCATATTGACGCGAGGAACTACCCATTAATTAAATAACATGAGTCATATTCTACCATTGATTTTTTTATATATTTCTTGCTGTTTGATTTTAATTAATGGGAGTTCTGTACATAGAGGATTCAAGAAAAGGTCCAGTGTTTAGAATCAGAACTATAAAGTAAAACATGAATATGGTTGTGTGGTTTGCTAATTGCAGTAACGATTGCCATCAGAGCCTCCCACACTGTCTGTGCTCAGGCAAGATTGCCATATGTCACAGGAAGCCTTGCCTGAGCAAGGACAATCAACCTCAGAGATGATTCACTGTTATTAAAATGAAACACAGCTCCTGATGTCTTTGGAGAGTATTGAAAAACTTGAAGGTAGGACAAAATAAGGTGTATTTACCTCCAAATTCAACCTGTATTTTAATCAATAGGTTTGGCATCTCCGTGGAGGACTGCAACAGCCAGCATCAGGAAAGGTTGAAAGAAGGCTCCTGCTCCTCATCATCAGTGCTTGATGCACTAAGCTTTGCTGATTTCCTACTGCCAAGGCAGGTAAATGTATTTAAACTTATGTCTGCAGCCCTGGATCAGAAGCAGAGCTTCACTCTGCTACATATAATTTCAATGGAAATAAGGCAGTATTCTCTCCAAAGATCACACACACAGTCTAAAATAGTGTCAGTGCTGAATGTTTGTCTGTGTGTGGAGGCTTTTCCATGAGACAGAAATGTGCAGTATGGTTCTTTTCAAAACACAATGAACTTTGCTGCTCTGCGAAAGTACCTTCAGTGCTCAGGATTCAGGAAAGAAAATTTAGATTGGCAGGGTAACGAGTAGGCATAGTCAACATACAGTGCTTAAAAAGATACTTGAAAGGAAATTCATAACTGCTGCTTTGCTTATTTCATTGCATTCTTCCTGCTCCACTCTGCAGTTCTTTATTTGGGTATACAGAACAGTTGACCTTATTAGAAAACAAGAACAGCATTTTTTATGGCATCAAGAGGCCACAGAGACCAAAACCAGAGATGCCATCTCCCAGAAAACTGTGATCCTCCCGGGATGGCTCCTGGTGTATGCAAGGAGCAGCCTCCAGTCAGCCAGCCTGTGGGACCAGTCATTAACTCACTCTGACCAACCTTCTGCCTTTAAAAGGATCAGGATACTGGGCTATATCTGCCACAGTGCCTGCTTTTTTTCCTTTCCCTAGTTCTGTTTGTCTTGCAGGATCGAGTCCTAGTTGCATAATTACGCTTTCCAGAATTAAACAGATAAATTGGCCTTAAAGAGATAATGTTAACATTGGGAGCAGCATCAGGTTCTTAATAAACTGAAGGGCATCAAAAGTGGTGATTTTCTAAACATTAATTTCCATAATTGTAATTTTTTAATGAATTTTCAAAACAGACTGTACATTCAGCTGAAAGTCAGCAGCTTCCCTCTGCAAAGGCTGGTTCCCTCTGTCTCTGCATGCTGCAAACATGCACCTTACAAGCTGTGGATAAATTTTCTTCCAGCCCGTGTCACAGCACGCTCTCCATATCTTTGTATTGCTCCCTTCAGTATATTTGGGAATAACTTACACCACAAACACATCCCACTGTATCAGGGAATCTTACATGTATGATCTGTTCTGGTATGGCATCACACAATACAGTCACCACATAAGGCAGAAGCAACAATTAAAATTGATGTTATCCATTTAAATATAAATTATTTTAATAAGATTTACTTTGAAAGTGTAATATGATTGACAGGCAGTGATTATTTTAAATAACTTTTGAAGCTAACAGCAGTGGACACTGTGTGTGTGTATGCAGGGGTGTTTTGTAATGCTTGGAGGTTGCTTAGCTGACGCCCCAAATCAGGGAGCATTGTTTTTTAAACTAATTTTTATTGTCATCCAGTTTATTCTTTTTCTCATGCTATGTGTCCCTTGTATCAATTCTAGACTAAAATAGTGCAAAAACAAAAAAAGGTAATGGCACTTTCCACAGTATTTCAAAAGGTTTTTAAGTGGAAAAAGGTATTTAGTATTTTTAATAAGCATCTTCAATACTATTGAGTTGGTTTCTTTGTTCATATCACAAGATTAATTATGCTGTCAAGCACTTTCAAGGCCTGCTTAACAAAGATTCAGTGATATAATGGTTTGCTTCGCATTGCCTTTTTTCTGCATAGCAATCACAATCAGCATTAGACAATTTAAAACCCTTTCACAAGCCGGAAGTTCTGAAGAGCCTTTTAATCAACAAAAGTAATTTTGCAAACAACTAGATACAGCGTTTTTCATATTAACTAACTTGTATTAAACTCTGCTATGTGCTTGAATCTCTGGTTCTGGTAATGGATTATTCAGATTTGCAAGAGACTAAAAGTGGGGAACACAATTAGCACAATATGCAGTTTGTACCCCATGAAAATTGTAATCTCATGCCATTCTGCAGCTTAATATAAGCATTGTATTAGTATTCACTGCAGTTCCATATATTTTAATTTTCTCTTAATATGTTGTCCTTGTATAATTACTTATTTTTTTCTAAATGCCTGGAAATGTAACCCTTGTTTTAAGGGAGACCACTATTTCTATAGGACAGGTTAGAAATCAAATCCTAACATACTACAAGATTCTGAAATTCAAGTTACAATAGGGAAATTTGTTTAGAAACACTTGCCTTCTAAAATCATCGAGCTCAAGAATGCTTTATTCAGTAATTTTATTACCATATAGCATTGAAAGAAATCCCACATGATTTAAAAACACTTATTTGATGGAGAGATTCTAAAAGCAAAAACACACTACGATGACTTTTTTTTTTGTCAAGCACATATATAAATGAAACTAACCTGTTAATGACACCTTTAAAACACTCCTTTTTTTTTTTTTCCTAAACTGCTAGAAGCATTAATTTGTACCGTTGCTGCATGTGGTAATTAGCAACTTCAGCAGTGATTTTCTCTGCCCTAAACCTTTCGTGTTTGACACTATTCCAGCCCGGGAGAGGAGTGACCCTGGGATACAGTGCTACAGGACAAGTGGAGCAAATCCTGTCACAAGAAATAACAGGGTCAGAAGAGATTGCTAATGAAGTCATAGCAACTGGTTTAAAGAGCCAATCAGAGAAGGCAACAATCTGTAAATGAGGATATAATTAGCAGAAAAAATAACATGCTTTGGTTGGATTCTAGGGGAGCCAGTAATGAAGGCAATGACTGGATATTGAGAGAGATTCCAAAAGATTAGAGCAAACATTGTGCAACAAAGAATACCTAATTAGCAAAAAAGTGAATATGCCTTAATTAGAGGAAAAATGTATGATTGAAAGACATGGAGTAGGATTTTAATATGAATATAATAATGACTATTAGCCCAAATAACCAGGATGAAAAAAAAATGTCCAATCTTCACTTTTTTTGTCTTTACCATTTTGATAAATGGTTGTGAAGAAGATGGACTGTAAATTCATATCATGGCTGGGACATTAATACTATTAAAACAGACAATTTTGAGACAGTAATTTAATGGGTTTCCACCCAATTTACACATTTACTACCCCTAACACAGCACTGCAGACAAAGCAGAGCTGTGTCTTTTGGCTGGCCCTAATGTTCTTCTGGTGTGAGGAAGTAATTAAGGAAGGAATTTCAGGTGGGTGTCCTGTGGCATGTGAGCTAATGCTTGGTCCAGATATCTGCTAATAGGAAGGAACCCTGGGTGGCTCCTCATACAGAAAAAGAATCAATGGTGCTGAGGCCTTGATTGTGTGTGCATAACCACTACACTGCTGCACCTTGCATTTATTTGTTGCTGTTTGGTTAATTTTTTCTTTGGTCTACTTGTATTTTTGTTTTGTTTTTTTTAACCTTTTTTTTTCTTTAAGTAGGGACTGATCCAAAATTCATTAAATGCAAAGGAAAAGCTTCCAATAAGTGCACAGGCTTCTAGATCAGACATGGAGTGAGCAGAAACCCTGGAAATTTTATTAGTAAAAATTAAACATGTTATTATCCTGAACATAATAGATCCAAATAGAAGAATCCCATAATGGATTGTGCCAGTACAGTATATGCACAGTATTTATGGCTAGCAGTGATGAAAAGTATAATGTTCTACTGCTTATCATTTTATTACAAGAGAAAAATCAGGACTCTAACTTGTTAATAATTTTTCACCTTTATAGACATCTAAATGATATTATATTTCCTCCCTTTTTTCTTTTTACAAAATGGTTCTAGGATATTGATTGTCATTTATTTTTACTCATGATATTTAATTGTCATAATTAGCAATCCATGTCTCATTCTCTATCTTAAAAATATCCTGTCAATTTTATAGCATATTTATAGATTAATTTAAATGTATAATTTAATTTATTACTGCATACCTTTGGTGTGTCTGTAACATTAAAATACTTATGGTACAGAATATTTTAATTAAAACTATTCATCAAATGAAGTCCAGGTAGCATCCTTATCCTTGTTTGCAGTAGGGGGTTCTGGCAGTGAAAGCAAGCAAAATAATGGGTCAATTAAAAAAAAATCTAAATATAGCTTTTTCAGAGATCTGATTGCCTAACTCAAGGTTAAAAAATAAAAAGAAAGAAAAAAATAAATAAAGAAAAATGTGTTTGTCAATGGAATTCACAATTTAAATTATGATTATTTTTTTCCTCTTGCAGACATCAAATCTGCTATTGTCGTGGCCAAAGCAGAAGTAAAACTATATAAGAAATAGGCTTGAGTTTTCATGTATGACATATCTCAATTTGATAGTGTCTGCAGGAAATTGGGATATTGTTTTCAGAGGGTTCTTCTTGTGAAAGGAGCTGTACTATTAATTTTTTTCTAACATAGAGCAATTCACCCTCTATTTATGAGAATCAAACTATTTACCCTTTTGGGTCAAGTGTTTCTTCATATTTAAAAAAGGAAAACTTTTAATGATATTTCTAATAAACTATGAGTTATTAGTTTGCTGTGCTAGGGAAAAAATACAGCATAACACTGTGATGAAAATCCCACCTCCAGCACAACTGAATCAAGGTTTTACTGCAGCTCTCAGTTGACAGAAGGTCTACCATTCTTTTGCCATGTATGCTATTAATTCACTTTCCAGAACTGTCAGGTACTCGGAAAGTAAGAGAAATATACTAAAAATATCAATGTATTTCTCTTCTTCTTTTTGCTAATGTATCTACACCTATGCTATTTTAAATTAAGCAGTGAAGTATTGTTGAAAGTTCTGACTGGCTCTGATAACAAAATAGATTTAAAAAATTAACCAGTTAAACAAGAAAAATAAGACGAAATAGAATCAGCTGACAACTTAATTGTTCCGCTTGTATGCAAATATTCTGACAATAATTTGCCAATGCTTTTGAATATAAGTTTAGAAACACATAATTATAACATTAATTGTTTCTTCTACTTTAATTCTAGGTTTCTGTCACAAAATAGAAGGCTTAACTGTAATTCATGAGGAAATATAAAAAGTATATTCATTTTGTATTCAATTAGCTTTAAGCATATTCTAGTGCAGTGCAGTATTACAATAATTATTTATGTTAATCTACAGAGGAAGATACAGTATGTTGGCATAATAAATTGTCTTTATGCTGTGTAGCAATGCCTTTTGAATCACCTTCTGTACTCACAAACAAGAGCATCTACCTGAATGGAGTAGTTGTCAGATTGTAGGATAAGGACAATGAATTAGTGGCATGTAGGGAAGATGCAGCCCTACAAAATCCACCATTCATATCAATATTTAATTTTTAAACTGTGTTATAATAAAATTGAGTGTCTGAGTGTGAGTCTGAAGTGAGAGGAGAGGACATGATGCTGGAAGACTGGATTGGAATTTGGCCTGGGTTTCTTATTCTTATTCCAGCTCTGAATGCTAAATTAATCACTGAGATTTATATGAAGATGAAAGCTGCACAACATCTTCATCAAGGAAAAATAAGGTTACAATTCAATAAATTGTGTAGTAATACTTTATTGACTAATGAATATACAGCTCCTTCTAAGTGCGGTATTTTACTTTTGGGGACTGTAACAGCGTTGCAATTACATTACTAGTATTTGCTAAAAATGTCTGTCTTCTCTCCTGATGTTAAAACATGCTTTGAGAAAGGGAGTGAAAGAAGACCCAGAGAGCAGGTTGTGCACCATCCCAGAGTATTGTGGGGAAATAAGCCATGCACAGATAATAACAGTGCAAACAAGTTGATGCTGCTATTTTTAAACAAGCTGTTATTATTGACTAGCAGAGGTTGCTGGAGGTGGGATGCTGTTAATGACAAAAGCTCTGGAACAGTGGAATTGCTACTAATCCATGTGCTAGAGAGCCTGATAATGAGAAACACCTAAGTGCAGAATTAAATGGTCCTCTAAAATAATTTCTGCTACATACTTGATAAGGAGTCATAGCATCCTAAGCAGACCCTTTTCTTTTGCAGAAATCTCTATCCACAGAGATCCCATATTACTTCATTCACAAATTAGAGAGATGAGGAAATCTTCAGGGGGTTATTAGTGAAGCTTTCAAAAAGAGAGGAACCAAATCACTTTGAAACAGAAAAGAAACATTCTGGGGAAATCTATTTTAGGGCCCACTCACTCAGGGGAAAAAAGGTCACGACACAGAAAAAATTGGTGACGGGTGATAGGACCTGAGGGAATGTCCTGAAGTTTTGTCAGGGCAGGGTTAGGTTGGATATTAGAAAAAGGTTCTTCCCCCAGAGGGTGGGCACTGCCCAGGCTCCCAGGGAAGGGCCATGGCCCTGAGCTCCAGGAGCATTTGGGCAGCACTGCCAGGGATGCACGGGGGGATTGCTGGGGGATCTGCAAGGACAGGGTCTGGACTCTTGACCTTTGTGGGGCTCTTCCCACCCAGAATGTTCTGTGATTCCATGCTGTATCCCAAATCAGATCCATAAGTGTGCAGTCTGAAGTGCTGCAGCTGGTGGAAGTCAAATGTTGGGGGACACTTGGCATTTTGCAGGTGAGTGGCCTGCGCTGAGCAGTCTTTTGTCTTTTTTATTTCTCAGATCCCATTTTGTTTTTCCTGGTGGCTGTCTGAGACCACAGAGGCATGAAGTAAGAAGACCAGCCTGCTCTGAGATCCTGAGTGAATTTGCTGCATCCTGGAGTCATTTGGTAGCTGGCAGGGGAGCTGTGATTGTTATTTCCTACACCTGGTTCTGAACTTGTGCCTGCTGACCACATCTGCCTTAACATGAGGTGAAAAATCAGACAATCATAGAAGGGTAAGGGCTTGGAACAGACCTTAAAAATCAGATAATCCCAACCCTCCAGCCATGGGCCACATCCCACCAGACCAGGTTGCTGGAGATCTTATCCAACCTGACCTTGGGCACTGCCAGCCTTGGAGCATCCAGAGCCTCCTGGGCAACATGTCCAGTGTCCCACCACCCTCACAGGGAAAAATTCCTTCCTACCATCAGAGGCAAAGGAACTGTGATGTGTTTATACCTACACAAATTCAGGTTATAGACATCTTGAGTTTTGGCCCATACGTTTCTGCAGTTCTCTCTTTCTGTATATGTTTGATATATTTAATAACTAGAAACAATTTGGCCACAGAAATGACTCCAGAAATAGACAAAATGTATCAGTTTTATATTATCAAATTTCCCTAAAAAGAACCTGCAACAGTTTGACATGAGTTTGGGATCTAAATTGGTTTTTAAAACAATTTTTGAAAATTCATGACAGTAATTTACGTGTTTCTTTAAATCATAAATGTCTCAAAATCAGAATTTCCCAGAATTTGAAATCAAATTAATAAATCAGTCTACATCAACTCAACCTTGGGTTTCTGAAAAGATTTGTGAACTTTAACAGCTCCTTCAACAGGCCTGTTCTGCATTTTGATTTTCTAGTGCAATGCAATCCAAGTGAGATTTATATGACTACACATTTTGTTGCAAACATTCACAGCTCAAAGCTATTACCTGACTGTCTTCCATATCAGGCCATTTATGTATCTAAGAAAACACTGGCATCTGTTTAATATTTTATTGCTTTAAAAATATCTTTGTTGTTCAGATACAATCTCGCTCTAACATTTTCACGAATAGAGCCTTTACTCTTTCTGTGGAGCAGAGGACATTTACCTTCATATAAATAATATTAACTGTGAGTTGACCCATAATCTGCATTGGAAGAAAATCACATAATAAGATTTTTTCCTTCAGAATGGGTTGTGAGTTTATTTGTTTTTTATTTTTTCTTAAATTTTCTAATATTTTCCTTGATTGCAAAGAGGAAACATGTAATGCTTTCTGACGCTTTGTATTGAACTTCAAAAAAAATACATTAAAAACATCCATAACTGCTTTCAGCTTTAGGCCCTAACAGTTTATATTATTACAGATACATTAATTCTTAAGAAGCTTGAAATGTGTACAGGTCTATCCCCTCATTATTAAAAATGCGTAACTTATGTACCCTAGCAATCCATATATTCTAGATCACCTTATCAAGGAAGAAAATGTAATTATCCCTATTTTATAGACAAGTTTATGCCACAGTGAACAGTCATAGAGTAAACAGCGCTCCTTTAAAAAGAAGACTGACAAAATCAAAATTCTGTTGCCTTTTCTATGTTGATTTCTCTCAAATTAATGCATGGCTAATTTTTTTTTTATTCTTTCAACACAGGGCTGCCAAAATAGGAGAAAATTAAGTGGAATCAAACACAAGGTGAACATCTGCAAATCATACCTCCTTCAAGCAAGCTCTGATTCAGAGAGAGAGGGATGACCTTAAAGCAAAACCTTACAGTGTAGGACAGAACAGTTTTTCATGATCCAGCACTACACAGAATAGAAATAGTACATAGATAAGAGAGAGGCAGAGATTGCTCTCTTTCCACAGAGGGATGGCTCAGTCAAATAGGTAAGAGGTTCATGGCACCTGTCTATCTATGGGTGTGAAGTGGATCTAAACCCAGCAAATTGCTTTGTTCCCCCTAGGAGAAAAAAGTTACTGACACCATTGGAGCACCTGGAGCTCAGGAGAATTTCTCTGCCTTCATCTTGCTTGGATATGGGCTTTGTAGTGCTGTCTAGCACTGATAAGCAGCATTTAACAAATGAACACTTTCCAGGGCTGAAATAGCCAAGGACAGCTTGAGAAGGCTCAAGGTTTCTGGTCTGCACCTGCTTGTGTCAAGGCACAAGATGAGCAAGAGGAGGTGGATGAAGCACAGCATCAACCTCTCCTTTTCATGGTTTTATCAACTCCAGCCCTCCAAATGTGTGCTTTGTGCCCAGGGTCTAATCCAGATCTGTGTGTCCTCGTGTAAGCTCTGCTGGGAGCTGTATTGAAAAACTTGTGTGAGGTGGTCTCTGCTTCCCAAGCTCTGGAGGAGGCACTGCTTGCCCTGCAATCTGGCTGCCAGCACAGGGGAGCAACACTCAACATCAGGGACAGATTTTCATCTCTGCCTGAACCAACATCTTCCATGTGATGTCTTTTCATTCCATCAGGAGTGGAGGAGGAGAGGGAAGGCTTCCTGAGAATGAAATGGGTAATTGCTGGCAAAGCAGTAAAGCCATCAGCTAATACAGGTGCAAATGATAAAGAAAAAGGAGTGCTTGACTCTGTAAGGCAGGGGGAATCTTCTCAAGTAACCATTGCTGTTTTCTGCCTTTCACCGAACATTTGGGCTTCTGGGTGTTGCTTCAGGCAGAGCTTTTAGCAGACAAACCCACAGTGTGAGAAGAGGCTGGGTTCACGTGTGACTTCAAGTGACTCCATTGGACCAGTCAGAGACAATATGTACCCATCTAGGAAAGAATACATGGGAATTGTGTGATAGAAATGGAATTGCATGGCAATTGAATACAAAGGGAAAGGCAGAACAGATGAACAGCTGAAATGAAAAATTTGAAAAGGGACTCAATCAAAAACAAGATTAAAAATTTGTTGTAAAATGCTTATTTGTGAAATGCTAAAATAGAAGAAACATTATTTTTAAGATAGAAAATATTTTGGTTTCAAATATAATTTTAATTCATAATTTGAAAGTGATAAATTGCCTAATAATTGTGTGCATTGAAACTGCAGTGAAGATGTTTTGGAAAAATTCTAGGGTGAGGAGTGCAAGGGAAATTTTATGAAAATTCACAAAAATATGTTGAAAATAAGGTCACAAGAATAATTCAGAGAAGAAATTAACCAACTGGCCCTGGTACCATGGTTATAAGTATTGACACTGTAAAAACAAAAATGGTTGGAATACAATCCAATTGTCTGTTTCCCAGGAACACAGACCTTTACAAAAATACTTGGGGATTCTCTTTCTTAAAAAGAAATCAGATCTGTGTGGCTGAACTGCCACTGCTCATAGCTGAAGAAAATAAGAAAGATTTGTGTAAAACAGAAAGACTTCCTGTGTCTAGTTTCTGAACATGACTGTAGGAAACACCAGCACCATGTGCCTATTCCTTCAGCACAGCACAGTTCACCACATATTTTAGAATACACAGTGAGTGAAAAGGTGCTCAGATGCACAGTCAGTAGAGAAGACTCCATTCCTGACTGCTTGGCTGCATGTGCTTTTACACATCCTTCAGCTAAATCAGAGATCCAAATGGAAAATTAATTACTTACGGACATCAAGTGAATTTGTGACACTCCCTGGAGACTTTTGCCCATAAAACATCTAGGTAGTCTTTCTTTTCTGACAGATATAAGATATAATTTAAATTTAATGTATACTTCAAGTATTATTAAGTAATGAATCAATAATTAAATGTAAGTTTATAATATATTGCAATATTTTGTATTTTCTTTTTTCTGTGGTACATCTGTGATTAACAAAGATAGAAAATACTGGGGGAAAAACAACATGTAGAATGTATGCAAATTTGCACACATTGCCCATACAGTTGTGCCAAGCTGCTTATTTTAGAAGATGAAAATCTTGTAGAAAAAAATGTTTTCTATTTGCTGTTACAAGTCATGGAAGCTTCAAATAGCAATAAGCATATAGATGTAAAGGGAAGCAGAGATGATAGCAAGGAAAGGAAGAGACAAAAAATATTGTGGTGTCTAAATTAAAACCATAAAATGTTTCCACAGTTAGCGTGTAAATCTATGTGGATGAATACCTTCACTCCTGGTCTTTGTTTCTGCTGAATTTCCATCCTCCTACAGAGATGTGATGGAGGGCAGGTGGGAGCTCTGTTCTGGATAGGAAGAATAAGTAGGCAAACATCCTTTCTTTTACTTTTAATGACATTTAGTGAAGGAGAGGAGGTGGGAAAAAATAATTATTGGTAGGATGAACTTAAATGCAAAAAATAAAAATAAATATTCAGCCATAACTGTTACAGGGAAATTTTTTTATTTTAAACAACTATTAGCCTAAATTGAAATAAATAAACCTGCCCTTATTTAAGATAATTTCAATGCATATAAGTCTTTCAATAATTGCATTATTATCAGCAAATATATCTCTTAATGCCTGGAAGAGTATTTTGTATGCAAATTTATTTAAAAATACTATGTGATGTCATGTTGAAGAAAGTTGTCTGCCTTTTCTTTTTTTACCAGTGTATCACCTGTATCCTTGTTTGTTGGAAAATAATGGATTTATGTCTGTATTTCCAAACAAGTCTTTTAATTCTTACAATTCCTATTAATTCTTATTAATTGATAAGGTGGTTTTACACAATACCTGGGAAAAGTGTTGACTTTTCTTTTACATTGTCATCTGGACCACATTGACTTTTCTTAGACAATAGTACCTGAGGAATCAGGCAGCTCCTCGTGTGTTTTTTTTCATTATTGATGGAAAAGAACAGATAAAATATTTATAATTCTTTTCAAACATTCCTTAAATAAACATTTTTATAGATAATTCCCTTCTGTTCTTTTTAACAGAATGTCAGTGCTGCCCATTTGCAGGATTTAAAGAGGAAATGGATGGAGAACACCAAGTCCCAAAGGGGAATTTGGGAAATTCTGGCCCAGGATCTTATTCAGGAGATGAACTTGCTGTGAGCTGCACCAGGTAAAACAATCCCTGTTACAGTGAAAGGGACCAGCATTTTTACTGTTCACACATTCCACTTGGGGTTTTACTTTGTGCATCGTTGTTATTACAGCAGTTATGAGAAAAATTTTGTTGTACCAGTTAAGCTCTACAAATAAATTTTTGTGATGTGTGAAATAGTTAAGTCCAAGCAATCCTAAATTTTGAGATCTGACTTCAAATTCAGCTCTGAACTTATTTATTTGCTCAAGTATAAAATGATAAAGGTGCCTGTCCAAGGCTCTTAAATCATAACTTTTTTAATTATATGGTCAATTAAATTAGCTTTAACCTTAACAGAACTGAACTCAGTTCCAAAGGAACTTTCCATTGCTTTTCATCCCTTCACATCTCAGAGTCCCTCATCAAACAGATGAGGCCCTTAGTGTGGGATATTTTGAATTATAAGGGGGAAGTTCTAGAGTCGAATAAGCTTAAAAGAGAAAGCCATAGACTGTCCTGTTCCATGTAATGAGGAAATTGGTCTAATTGTTTCTGCTAATTGCAGCTGTTGTTGGGTGGCAGAGAAAGAAATTATGTCTGGTCTCAGTCTTAGGCATCTTCTTGGTTATGCATCACATCTCACCCCAGGTGAGTGGGCAGGGGATCAGTGAGAGGGAGATGAGACCTTTCATTGCTCTTAGCAAACTGTTGAAGTTCTATGAACAAATGTCTGACTGCAACATGATGGACCTACTGATATCAAGGTGTCACCTGGGAGAAGTGGCTCAAATCTCTCATGTGCAGACAAAATACCTGCTAGTGGTGACCTGTGGCCAGGGGTGTTGAGCATTGTGTATTTCCATGAATCCCATGGGAACCTCTTCTGAACTCAGTTATTTATACAAATTCCCTGTGTTTCCTGTGCTTACTCCCATCCAGAGCAGTGGCATTTCTCTGAAGATTCAAAGGCTTTATGCTCTATCTGCTGATCTAATTAGCTTGCCTGAGAAGCAAAACAGATTAGCTGTCTTGAGCCAGAGGCACATGCTAATGGAGCTAGGAGATGGCTTTATACCACACAGCTGTACCCTCAGAGCTAATCCAAAGGTCTTGAACACCCCCAGAATGATTCCCATTTACTTCAGCAGAAGAGGGCTAAGGCCCTGAGCTTTGAAACTGTTTGTCTCAGGATGCAATGTACATTGGTGTCAAGCTAGGCTATGCCCTAAGAGCAAAATATTAACCTATAGTAACAGTACTTTGCACTTACCTAGCAGCTCTCAAATAATCATTTCTGTGCACTTTAATTAATTAACCTTTACAACAACATGTCTTTGAGGGTTAGCTAAGGATCAGAACTGAGTGACAAGTTTAAAAAGTCTCCAGTTATTCATTTATGCTGAGACTATTTTCGATTGGAGTACATTTTTGTCTTTTTTCAGATTTTCTTTCTCATAACACTGTTTTTAAAAGCATGTTTTAATCATAAGCACTTAAATATTCGTCAAGTAAAAATGAGTGTTCGTAGTTCTACTGGCATCTATTGGGTAACAGTTCACTGCTTCTGCCTTTTACTGCTTCTCCTTTCACTGCACCTGTGGCCTCTTCCCCCATATCCCTTAATCATTTTCTGGTGTGTCCTCACCAGTCCCTATTAAAGCAATGCTGATTCTTAAACCTCTTTGTTCCAGTGTGAAATCCAAAATATTAAGACAGGCAGAATCCTTTATGTGCTGTATTGAGCTGGTGCGCTAAGATAGACAATTAGAGGAAAACACACCAGACCTCCCAACTCACTGTACTGAGGAAGGCTCAGAGTGTCATTAGCAGCTCTTTAGGAAGTTGGTCTGAAAGAGATGACAACTCAAAGACATTTGTGAATATTTTTGCATAATCAATATATTTCATTTTCCTGTGAGTTTCAAATTCCTTGGATGTTATATGAATGGTAGATATGTACAGAGTGAAACTGATAGTTGTTTTCTGGTCTTTAAATGGGGCTGTCTCTCTTACCTATGGGCTAAAATAATGCAATATGTAGACTTTTCTAGAAGAAAGAAATCCTTACTCATGGTTGTTATAAGTTAGGTAATGTCTAAATATTCTGCTGGAGACTAAAATTTGGAGTGCAAAGAGTACAGAAATTAAGTACAGACTTAATGGGCTCTGTTGGATCTAAACCAGTAACTAGTCAAAAAAATCGGAAAAGGATCTTGATTCTCCATCTCCTTTTTCTGTGACCTAGAATGAGGAAATTCCCTTTCCTCATGAGTATATTGTTATTAAATTTTTCAAAAAATTAAAAACTTCTTTGGGTTTCTTTCATTTGCAATGTTTACTTCCTGGGAATCATTAGTTAATGCATCTTGAGCTACATTAGCTCATTCAGGTTTGTGGTTGATCTGATAGCTATGTTCCATGAATCCCATGTGCCATCTGGCTGCAGTTCCATTTGGATCATGTTTAGTCATTAGCTGCTAAAAAGATCTCTGGTCATTTATCTTAGTGAATCAGAACTGGAGTTTAGCATTATTTTCACATGACACAAAAAGTCTTTTTTTCGGAGATATATTTTTTAAGTTTGCTTATTGTATTTTTAAATTCACTTTTAGGCTAATATTTTTAATTGCTAGGTTACAAAGATTCCATGTTGTTTGTTTGTTTATACTGAGTCATTATATAATGACCCTGTGCTAGCATTTCTCTTGAAATCTAAATGTTCCTTATTGTTCTATTGTTTCATTTAAAAGAACAATCATTGGTGACATGTAAATGAGTAAAGTTTTATAAAAATAACTTGGAATAAATTTTTAATAAGACGTATTATTATCCTTTGACTCATAGCAAGTCATTCATAAACACCATTAAATCCTGATAATTATAGCTGTAGCTGCAGGGTTACTACCTTTACAGTCCTTATGCAGACTTCATTTAGAGGTCCAGTGGGGACATGCACACAACTGCTACAAAATGTTGCTATTAATGGTTTCCTTTGGAACAGTATTGTGCTAGATTAAACATTCACTCATGAAACAAAAATGTTTATAGGTCATCTAATAGCTAAGCATTCTGTGGCTTAAAGTAAATCCTTTAGCATTGGATTCCAGATTTTAGGGCTTGCACAATTTCCTTTTTTCCCCTTCTGTACATAACAAGAAATATAGAGTTTTTGTAGTGGAGCAAAAAGCTCTGTAATTTTCTCTGAATAATATAGCAATCATCGTTTTCCCCAAAGTGTATTGGATTATTTTGGTCTATAAAGCTGCCTAATAACTTTTGCAGTACCTCCTTTTCTTTTTTGCCCCCTTGTTGCTCAGTTTCAGAGTTACCTTGTGGGATAGAAGGGATTCAGGTACTTACTGGATATTGCTTTCAGCTTCATGTCTTATGAAATACATGCTAATATATTTCCAGGAAATTTTGGGTTTGGATGTAAACATCACAGCTCTCTTTCTTCTAGAAAATAATCTAGACATCAATTTTGGAGCTGCACAAGATCTTTTGAGTATCTAATAACATAAATCCCTTCCAGGAACATTCAACAGAAAGGATTTTTAGGAACGTCAGTGATGTTACATCTCCAAACTCTGCTCTGTTCTAAAACAAAACTCTCCCAAGATATTTTCAAACCCCAATGTTCAGTAGAATTTGCACCATCTCCATTTGCTACTTGCCATTTTCCTTTTCCCAGTGCAGTTCACTCTTAATTCTGTTCAGTGAGACAAGCTAAGCACAAAGCAGAATGGCAGTTCTCAGGACCTGCTCAGCTCTGATGGCCTTTCCCCCCCTGCTCTGTGCCAGGGATATCAAATATCATGGATATCAGGGATATCCATGAGGAACTGGCTGATGTCAGCAAGCTGCTCTTGTGGTACCACACCCCTAGAAACTGCTTCCACCTTGGACTGATTTCATTTTTACACCTCCTTCTTGCAGTCTTCTCACCACTGTTTGGCTTCCTTCAATGGGCTTTGCTCACTGATGGCCTCAGAGCTGAGATTTTGCATTGTTTTAAAAAACGGAAAGGAAAGGAAAGGAAAGGAAAGGAAAGGAAAGGAAAGGAAAGGAAAGGAAAGGAAAGGAAAGGAAAGGAAAGGAAAGGAAAGGAAAGGAAAGGAAAGGAAAGGAAAGGAAAGGAAAGGAAAGGAAAGGAAAGGAAAGGAAAGGAAAGGAAAGGAAAGGAAAGGAAAGGAAAGGAAATTGGTTCATCATTGCTTTAATTGAAGGCTGAGCCAGCCTTTTGCATTCTGACAGGTGTTAATACTGTTCTACAATTTTACAAATACTCTTCCATAGCTGGGGGACCCCAGATGGACAATATGACTTTTACAAATTATATGGTAATTAAAGATATCCCAGCATATCACAAGACATGAAGAAATGTTTGTTAAACAGAAAAGGTGTTTTGAAATGCGGTGATGATCTGATATACAAAACAGCTTCTAATTTGTTCTCCTGGTACTAATTGCCAGTAGTCACTAGATAAGATTAGACTGAAGGTAATTCACTGTATTAGGCAGAAGAGAGTTATTTTTGCAGGTGTATTTCTCATGGCCATCAAAGTACTTTAATAAAAAAGGTGAATATTGTTAAAGAGCAACATCAAACAAAGGGCTAAATACTTTTTTTTCCCTCCTTTACTGCTGACCCTCACTTTTTCCAGAAGGGTGAAACACTGATATTTTAGGCATTAGCACAGGAAGTCTTGATATAAACCCAGTTCCTCAGTCTAGGAAGATTTTTCCTTTTTCTATGTAATAAAGATTACTAAAATCATATCTCAAGTCCTCCCCACTCATCTTTTAAAAAAACATTATCTGGAAAACAGCATTAAAATATTATTTCATAAAAGTTATTGAAAATATTTATTGTGGAAATTTGAGAAATGATGAATGGGAAAGGAGAAAAAATTAAGACTAAGGAACATAGAACTAATTACATGTATTCCTTAAGGCTTCTTTAAGGCCTCTTGCTGGATACCCAGGGAGCTAGAATATAAGTTTCTATGTCTTAGTAAATCAGCATAATGATTCTTTTTAGTGTTTTGGTGTGACTCTCAGAACTTTTGGGTGTTAATAGAAAATAATTCCTGTCTATTCCCTTTCTACATCCTTTAGGGAAAGATGCCTACTTTTAAGCCTTTTGCATGGGCATAAATTGCTAAATTTGTGTTGTTTTTTTTTTACTTGCGCAGATTTTCAGAACTTTTGAAGGAATCTCTCTCAGGATTCATAACAATGGAAACAGTGGTGACTGGAGACTTCCCAGTAAAATTTCCTATTGTTGTCAATTGCCCTTAAGAACATCTCATCACTTTATTTAAATGTACATGCTGGTTTATGGTGTATTTATAGTTGCTGGCAAATCCACTGCTTTATAGTTTTGAGACCACTAATAACAGGCTCCCGAAATCTTGGGGACAGGAAGGAAGTTTGACAATAAACACAATACAATAAATACAATAAATTTAATAATATTTATTAAATAGCAACACAGTGGTTAGCCAGTATGAATTACAAATAAACATTGGCCATTCAATTCTTCACCAATAAAGCAAGTGTTGCTAACACAAGTGACATAATGGAAATTTTAGGATCTTGCCCTAAATACAGAGAACCCCATACCAGAAAGGCATAGCAAAGAATAGCTGTAACATTGTCTGTAACCTGCCAACCCTTTCCCTTTCTGACCAAACTCCACTGATACTTGCTCTGCTCTGAATTTTAATTAGTGATGGTGTATTTTGGAGATGATACATCCAGAAGTGCTGATAAAGCAGAGAGATGAGCAAATGAGTGCTGCACATCTATACAGTGACCTAACATTTGGTGGGTGTCATACAATTATTTTCCTCATGACAGGGAGTCTGAAAACCTGCAGGTAATTCAGTGTTGTTCAGCATTTATCTGTGACTTGGATTTGTTGTGGTTTTATGTTTCTGTTCTTGGTTGATTTTTCTGGCTTTTTCCAATGGTTATTGAAAAGGTTTTTTTGAAATCTGGAATATGAAACACATAGTGGTTCACCACAATTTTCTTAGTGCTGCTTTTGACATGTAGAATCTGCTTAGGCTAAAAAAAATAGCAATTTATAGTCTCAGTAAACAGTGTTCAGTGGTGACCTTTCTGCTCAAAGGCTGTCTGCTCCAGACACCCTATTAAAGACTTCGGGATGCCTGAGACAGTCCCTGTGTGCCTTGGTACTACAGCAGGTCAAGGAACTCCTTTTAGTCAGTATGGAGATTCACTTTGTAGTGGCATTTCAAAAAGGCTGGGAGAGTTGCCCTGTACTGCACACACTTGGTAATTGCTAATTTCAGGTCTTTTCAGGGTAACTGATTCTGTAATGTAAATAAAAAATTAGGGTTGTGTTTTTAAACCGAGGCATAACGGAGCAAATGGAAAATTTACATTGTACTCACAGAAGATATTTATTAAGACTGAACAACAAAACAGAATTTCTGAAATGAGTTGATTTTTCTTCTTGAAAAAATGAAAAATTATATTTAAAAAAACCCCAAACCCTTGAGTTGTATTTAAGAATGTAAATATCAAGGGGATTTTTTAAACTTTACAAACAGTTAAACCTTCATTTCTTTATATAACAGAAATCATAGCAGAAAATACATGTAATACTGATAAATAATTTGCATCCTTAGATTTTAAAAATAATAATTGCCATGAAAACAATAATTTTATGAACTTTTTAAACATACGTATATATTATATATAAATAACAATTTAATATGCTTATATGAAATTTTGGATGGATTTATACATTGTATACAAAAATAACCATTTTAACAACCATTTCATATTGGTACATAAGTGTAAATATAAAGCACCAATTAACTGCAGGGAGAATTCTCCTGAACAGGTTTTGAAATGTTTAAATTATCATTCTCAAGTAGGCTCATTGAAAATTTCACTGGCAGCATGGAGGCAGAGCAGGAGCGCATTGTGTGATCTCTGTGAATCACAAAATAAATCTCACTCATAAGCACATGCATGGAGCCCTGCAAGACACAGAGCACTTTGTGTCTGAGACACTTAAATCCCTGCTCACCTTAAAAGCATGGCAGGTGAGTAAGTGCTCTGCTGGCTCGGGGCCAGCACCTCCAGAAGTGACCTCAGAGGGTTGGGATCCCCTCCTGCCTCTGGTGTGAAGATGCCCTTGCTCCCAGCACAGTCCCATGAAGCAGCACTTCCTCAGCAATGCCCAGCCTTCAAGTACCATGGCAAGCTTAGAATACTTTTATTTTTCCCCTATGTCTTTCTGGAGGAGAAGGTAGAGTGCTTGGGTCTCGAGGAAAAGGCATGATGTATACAAAGGATTGTGCAGCATTTTGCTTCAGAGTATAGGTTTCAATGTTTTCCATTGTTCTCGATTTTTAGTGGTTTATTCAGGTTAGGTGAAATTAAAAAAAATATTTTATGAATGCTAAAAACATTTATAGGGGCCTTGTGCTCTAAGCATGTTTCAATACAAATTAAGAAACATAGAACAGGATCTGTACTTGGTCCTTTTGCTAAAGAAATATATCACACTCTTGTTTTTATTTTAGTTTGTCTGAGACACAAGATACTGAATATATAATGGGTCCTTTCAGTTTAGTTTTATGTATCAGGTAATTTAGGTTTTAATCTTTCCAGTTCATATTTCCAAAACATTTCCAGTTCTAGGAGAACATCAGCCAGTTGCAGACCTCTTAAACTGAACAACAGTTCTCAGCACAGCTCAGAGATGCAGGAAGAAGAGTTCCAGCTTTTGCACAGTATTGCATATTATTCCCATGGCCTTCTTCATATACATCATCATTAGTAAAACTAGAAAAGAAAAAAAGGTGGCCAAAAATACTCAGATTTAATTGCACCACTGAGAGGATAGAATTTAAATAATTTTTTCCCAAATTTTGTGGTTTATATTTGCTCTCGAGGCTTTTTTTCTGCATGTAGTTCTGTTGGTGTGTGGAGCTTGCTGACTCATATAAAATAGAGTTTATTATACAAAAATACAGTAAATATATCTCAAGGCAACAGGAAAAGCTCACTGTGCATTGTGTCTAATTGTTATTTATTGATGTGGGGGCCGCAGCAGGTCTTTACCATTTTAAAAATTGTTCTCATGAAAATATCTTCTTTTAATTTTTGCAAATCACATTTTCAGCTCTACATTGTGAAGGATGCAAAGCTTTAGATGATACCCGAAGACTTGACAGTATATTATGCCAGGGAGTGACAATTTAAAAAAAAAAAAATCTAGTTCCAAGTGTAAGTTTAAAAATGTAACTAAAAGCCTTCATCAAAGTTTAAAGAGCTTCTTGCGCTTTTAGCATCTGCTTATTCTGATTTATTGACAATGACACACCTAGCAACAGTCATTCCTGCTGAAGCAGTGAAGTAATGGACTTCAGGAGAAAAGGGGAAAAACAAGTAGGTGCTGCACACAGGAGAGAGGCCGCTGATTACAGACCACTAATTTGTTATGCACTCTGGCAAATCAGCAGTGATTCATATGACAAATAAGGAGAAAAAATTAACAGCTGTCATGTTGTGATGTGTTAATTTCCTGACAGTCTCTGCACTGAAGCCAATTACTGATTTAAGGGCAGGGAGAGAGAGCCCTGTTCAAGCTTCTAATTAGGCTTCTTTAAGACTAAAAGGATAAAAGCAAAAATAAGAGCAAGAGAATGAAGCAGGTAGCCCCAGCTTCATAAAGCATACATGCTTTTAAATCCTCAATTAAATAGCTTTAAGCTTAAGTGTGTTTAATATAAGAATTTAGAAACATTTATTCACTTTTATCCACGACCCTGTGTTTTAGTCTTTTGTGTAGTAATTGGGAGATTCAGGGAGCCCAGGGGTCTGCCTTGCCCTCCTCCTGCAGCCGTGCAGGTTCTGGAGGTGACCTGCCACTAAAACCTTTGTTTAGCAATGGCAGCACCTGCACATCAGCTTCAGAGCCAGCCAGTGCAAAGGGACATCAACAAATTCTTGCCCTTTTGGCCCTGAGAAGGGTCCTTGTAACTTAAAGGAGCCATAATTGCTGGTTAAGGGCTTGGCTCTGACTCCTACCCTTGCATAAGCAGCCCTGACACTCATGGAGGGCTGAGGAGCCTTGGGCCACGCAGGGAGCTGAGCTCATTCTGTGAGTGCCTTCACTGGCAAGGCACTAATTGGAAAGGAGAGCAATCAGCATCCAGCCTGATGGAGTCCAGTGAGAGGCAGGAGCTGCAAAGAAAGAGCCGTGTTGGGGAAATACCGAGGCACCAGGTGATTCATGCTATGCTCGTGAAAGGAGCCTGACTCAGTCCTGTAATGTGATGTACAGGCCCCAGCTGTCCCTAAAAGAGGCAAATAAACTGGGTATGGCATGAGGCATTCCAGTAAAGTAGCTGATTTTGTAAGAAATATTTTATTTTCTTAATGTAACACTTAAAAAATTAAACCCAGGTTTCCTGTCGACCTGCAATTTAAACCTAGGGTATAAAACTACCAACTGACTGTAAAGAGCCTTTGCCTTTATTTTTGGCATTTACTCAAAAGTGACGTGTGATATAAAAATCAGGAATTAGTCACTGAAAAGGAAGCATGGATTTGCTCCAAAAGGAAGGAGCATTTTCATCCACATAATATTTTAAATTTTTTATCTGCTATTCAGATGGTCGTGAGGAGCAATTTTACAAGTTGTTACCCAACTTTTTCAGGACTCTCTTCTGCTTTCTAAAAAGCAATTATAGTAAAAAATTTTGAAAAATTCACTTGCGTTTTAAAATTGGCAGCCATGTCTTATATTTACATTATGGCTCCCTTCATTTGGGTTTAAAATATAGCTCTTCCTTGCTTCAGGAATGGGAAGAAGAAGAACTTTACAGAAGAAGTTCAGCAGCAAACATGATGTGAATTCCTAAAATCACAGAAAGAAAGAAATATTTCTAATGAAGTTCTGGCCTGTATTGCAGGCCAGCCTCTCCAAAGAAAGTATGATCGGCCCCAGCTTAGGCACCTGGTGGAAGCTGAGCTGCAACATTACAGAGTTTAGGATATTTAAATGATCCCAGACCAAAATTTCATATTTAAATGGTCCCAGACCAGTGTTATTTGTATTAGACTTCAATCAAACTGCTCTAGATATAAAATAATAAAGTTCTGATGAGTACATGGGATCAACTGGAGAATCAAGCGCTGGTGGGAAAAAAAAATGAAAATATGTGTGTGAACATGCCCTAAATTTAATGCTATCAAATAGAAAAAAACACATATGAAGTCAATGTGGTAAATAAGTGACAGTGGAACAATGCACAAGAGACTGGCTTTACTGGGGGAATCAGCTCAGAGGCATTTGAAATTCACAGCCTGCAATTCTTTCACTTTATTTGGCAACTTTAGTTAAATAATAATTTTTTAAGGTTTTGAGCAATTGTATAATACAGATTTTGTGCTTTTATTCCTTATGTTTGAAGGATTTAGTGATCTAAATTAATGTCATTGGTTCTTAACCTGCTGTAAGTTTTCATGCTAGTAGGATGGATGTCCATTTGTAATAGTTATTAATAATTTTTGTATATTTCAATATAAGTGATAGTAGGTTTGCTGCTGTAAGAGCCAGTAAGACCTTTCTGACATTGATTTTGCTTGCAAGTTCATCCTTATTCTTGCTGGGATGGATAAAGGTAATTCAGTCTCTAGGCTTGCTCAATCCAGATCTACTATCAATTCAATTGAAATATGTCTACATTGAATGTATTATCTTTTTTGGAGGGATAGCTAAGTGAATTAGGCACATGCAATACTTATCTTATCACTGTCCAGGCTAACTTATACTTTATTGATTTATAGTGCCCTTCATAAGCACAAAGGTGTTCTCCTCTATTTTATGCCCATGGATTGCTCCAAGCACCTTTGAAATGCAGTCCCTTCTGTCATTAATTTGCTTTCATGGCTAATTATGCCTAGAGTCAACTCCTGGCTCAAAGCAGAGTCTTCAAACCCTTTTCAGGATTCCCTATTACAGACTGGACAGGTGATGCCTTTTTTGGGCTTACCTAAAGCCAGAGGCCAGACAGAATTAAGAGAATAAAATCGGATATATTTAATGAAGGGCCTTCAGATACATTAAAGGCAGATAAAGCCTCCCCAAGGGGCTACATCCAAAATGGATGATGGTCACAAGTTTTTCAGACAATTATAAATTTGGTCCATTTACATATCAGGGGTTAATCCTCCAATTACAGCTTCAGGTAATGAAGTAATATTCCCCCAGTTTGCTCCTCCCACAATTCATTTTTGTTCATATTTTTGGAGTCTGAGGCTGTAGGGTGTCCTTGAGCTTCAGGCCTACAGGGATTGTTTTGTCTGACCAAAATGTGAAGATAGTAACTAACACTCTAGATGGAGTTTAGAGTTATACTTTAAAGCAGTACAGGATTTGAAAAATATAAAAGCTAAAATCTTAAGGCATCACAGGTTATAAGAGGCCAAATTCTGGTGTCTTTCCCAAGCATTGCTGGACTTGGGGAGCCCTGCAGCCCTGCACAGAAGCACACTGAGTGTTTAGTCCTGGTGTGACTCTGGCTCAGAGCCTCTGCTCTGTCTTGTTCCTTGCCAGGTGGTGTTAGACTGCACAGGGGCACTGGTGGAGCCAGGAGGAGACCTGTATAATCCCACACAGGGTCCACACAGATGCAGGAGGGGCTAAGATTCCTGCATGATCTTCCCAATTTCTGCTTCTGTAAAAAAGAGAGGGGCAATCTGACTCCTGGGGCATATTTAGTCCTCATCCCAGGAAATCTGTCACTGAAGTCAGTGGGTGTTTTGCCTGAATAAGTATTGAGTAAAGACTGAAGGCTTTGGCCTAACATTTATATCAAATATGGCCTTCCCAAATTCATTAATTTCAGTTTTAAAATTATATTGTCCATATCTCTTTTTACTGTCCCTGACCCCTTTTGCACACTCTCACCATTAACACTCCCAGCCACAGATATCTGGGAATGTATTCCATCATCAGTAATACATTCAACCTGACTCATATTCATAACCCACTCCAAGTTACTGGTATGAAGAGCATGGCCATGGGTTACTAAACATCGGATTTATAAAATGTGAAGAAAGAAATATGCTGCACTTAAAAGTATCAGAGCACATTTTGCAGTGTGCTTGATCTCTTACACGTGGTCTCGTGCCACAGTCTGCATTAAAAGCAATTAATAATACCAACTCCTGTGTGAGAAGAACTGCTGGATTTTACCTATTCTATATATTTTACTTTCCATGTGATGATGAATAAATTAATCCCATTAATATTTAATTAACTTTAAGTTGAAAGGTGACATCTAACTTAGTCAACTTACTGTTCTGTAGCTAGTTTAACTTTGGGTCATGTGATTTTAATTCTTTCTGTATGACCAGGTGACTAAAGGGAAAAAGAAAAAAAAAAAGAAAGAAAGGGAAATGCACAGATTAATTTCATTCTTTAACCTTCCTAATGCATCTGCTTGCTTGCATCGAGTCGCAGACAGCAGATCATCACATGATTTATAGTAGTGACCGCTGCCTGCATCTCTCAGGCTAATGACACATACACTAAAGTCATTGATTTGTATGAATAGCCTCCGCTCTTCATTTATCACAATTTAATGTAAGAGTTTGCAATGCAGAAAAAAATTTCACATGGGAAGCATGGCCCCACAGGCCTGACCGCTAAGCAGTTATGAATCATTTGCTGCCTTTTAATATATAGACTGTTCCATTCCTGAAAATGGCCTGTAAGGTCGTGTTTCTTTACAGAACACCACTACAATTAAAATCCAAAAGTAGATGTTTTAAGATAAAGCGGGTATGAAACATGGCAAATTTAAACCTTTGTCAGCCTCTCTGTTTTCTATTTTCTTAAATGCAACATAAAAAGCCAATTTGATCATTGATGTAAGCAGGGACAATCCATTTAACTTTAGCAGAGCTGGTTTTGTTAATCCAAATTTGGCCCATCAAGTTTATTGATCTGCCTGTGTAGTGCATAAAACTCCAGTAAGAATACTCACCTAAAATCAGAAAAGCACTATGAACAAGTAGGATTTGGTAAATTGTTTTTACCTCAAGATAAAAAAAAAATCAAGTTTAAGTTAGAGGAGAATTCATAGTTTTGCAAATATATTCCTTAGGGAAACTTAAAATAGTTTTTTTTTGTTTGAGTTTTTTTGGGATTTTTGTCTTTTAACAAAAGCTGAAAATCCTAATGAATTCTAGTTCCTACATTGTTTGGTATGATAATTTTAAACAGACATGACAGGTCAAATGTAAATTGTAAAAAAATCTCTTTTTAAATTATTCTATTTATTAGTATAGGTATCATCCAAGCCATTATTTCAAAATTATAAGTAAGAATGAAGAAATAATTAATTCTTTAGTAGTGTTCTCAAAGCAAAAATGAAGTACCAGATGTTGATTTCTGATTTATCTGTAATAGAGTGAAAAATAACTGAGAGGATTTAACTGTTTTCCTTATAGAAGAATAAGTATAACATTAATAATCAAGTATGGTATTTGAAAGTTTAAAAAAAATCTGCTTTTTTTAGTTTTACACATATGATTGTATACATATGATCATTGTTGACTGTAAAAGGTGCTGTGTCTTCCTTGGGACAGCTCCTCTTTGTACAGAAATTAAAGGTTTAGCCATTGGTCTAGGATTTTTTTTCTTTTTTTTTTTTTTTTTGTTTTAAATATGAGTTCAAAAGCCTATCAGTGTTTTGGAGTTCTCAATGCAATCTTACTGGTCACAAAATCACTGTTTTCACTGGAAAAGGAAAACTAAATGAGTGTTTGTGCTTCCAGAAATAAGTGCTTAACAAACAATGTCACTAACTTCTGAGGGAAATATGTGCCTTATGTTCCAGTACTTGCAGGAGTCTCAGTCCACATGACATATTTTCATTTTTCTCAGGTAAAAAAAATCATGAAATGAAGGGAAAATATATGCAGTATCACAAGACAAGGGAACCAGGTATCCCAAGCATTTTAAACTTTTGCCTTTATTTCATAAATTTTAAATACTGTTACATTCTAAAGAGTTTGGCAATGTTGTTAGATGTGCAGAAAAAGTGTGATAAAGCTTCTATTGTGTCAGCCACTGACACTGCCAAGTTATTTTCCCTTAAAGATACACTTTGTATGCAAATGTATTTCAAAGATTTAAAACTAGGAATTTTCTGAATTTTCTTCGTCTTGTATTGCTTGACAGGGACCATGTGTTAGACTGCCAATATTTAAAAGAAAGAAAAAAAGGAGTATTGTAATGATGACACTGAAAATTTTCCATTTTGCCTCTAGATATTTTTGGTATAACCAATCCTAATTTTTTTATTTTGTTAAGCATATAATTCAACCAATTTGTTATCAGAATAAATCACCCCATGGTGAACATCTCATAGCTGGGATGAATCAGTGCAATCCAAGAACATCAGTCAGCCTTGAATATTCCAAAATAGTTGGGTTTGTACAGTCTGTCATGCAATAGAACATGCAATTTTTTGTATGTAGAAGAGGTCAAGTAGTCCTGGTGCAAGATTGGCTCCTGGTGAGGGTTCTCCTGGCTTTTCCAGGAGCTCCAAAACCCAATCCTTACACCCAAAGTAGTTGCAGAGGTTTTCACTCCAGAGCTGAGCTGGGCCATGATAAGGCTCTACAGTTCCTCAAGAGGAACAAAATGTTCCTCTACTCATTTCTGGTAGGAAGATGATATTTATCTATCAGGGATATTGGATATTTAATGTTCTGACATGTTAAGCTGTCATGCCAGCAGTACTTATATACATGGCTACTGTCTGTGTAGTTATTTATTGTCTTTGTTTAAAATATGTCTGCAATTTTAAAGCCTGCATTCAGTATTTTTCAGATGCAAACCAATCTGGGTTTTGTTTCAGGATGTGGCAGTACTTTGCACAGACTGTTTAGCTGCTGTAGGTGTAATGTATTAAATTGTGTATGTACACAGTTTATTCCCACATATTCATAGCAGACTGAAAACTATGTTAGAAAATTGTAGAAGAAAATATTGAATTTTGCTGTAGTGTTAGAGAAGTACTGACAAAGGCCCCAACAATTATTCATGTTTTATATACCTTTTTACTCTGCCATTCCCTGCAATAATATAGTTCCAGTCCATTAGTACCTGCCACATCACCTGTTTTACCTATAACTTCTTGGAAAACAATTCAAGAAAAAACCCCTAAAATTAGAGATAACCTATCACAGCCTGCAGGGTCTTACTTGCATGTGTAAATATATAAACAAATCATGTTTTACTGCAAGGGAATATGCTTCAAAATGGAACTGACAACATGTCTGCAGGAAAATACAAATATAAGAACTAGGGAGAGGAGGGTATTTTGACTTCATGCATGAGTTTGATATGAGACACCTGCTTAGTTCCTGAACTATCTAAGCGGCAGTGTGGAAGCAGGATAAGTCTTCCATGTTTTTTTTCAAGATTATGGCCTTTTATCTATATGAGGAGGTACCTGGCACATTTCTCAGGCTTCTGAAAAATAAAATAATGACATAATGTAGAGCTCTGGGACTTGGGAGATCCAAGCAGGCAGTCTGATCTTATTGTTGGAGAAACAAGTGCCAAAATTCCCCACAGACTTCTGTGAGAGCAGAGTCTGCATTTGAAGGTAAATTTGGGTGGATGGTTGTTTCCTGGAAGATTTTATTATTTCAAAGTGCAGTTGTGTTCTGGCTTCCAGGAAATAAATAAGTATCTGTAATTGTTTTTTAATATAATTATGTATATAATCTACATATTCTTAGGGAGTGAAGGTCTGATGAAATGTGGGTGTCATGCTCCCAAATGCCTTCTCCAGTTTGCTGTGAAGCAGCCCTGAAGGAGGTGAAGCCAAGGCTTGGGGCTCCTCCAGCTCTCCACCAGCCTGGCACGAGGCTCTCTGGAAACTGGGGGAGCAAATTTCAAGGCAGCCAGTGAGATGTCACCTAGTGCAGTGAGTATAGCAAATGGTTATGTTTAAAAATAATTTCAAATTGCACTGAAGATCTGTAATCCAGATTCTGGGCTGCATCTGCCAGCTGTAACTTGAGAGAGGAGCTGCTGAAAGCAGCTGTGGGCTGAGGGTGACCTCAAGGCACCAAGCAGCTCAGTCACCTGTGCCTGCAGGTAAGGGAAGAATCTTCTGTCACAGCCTTTCCAGAAGGAAAAACTGCACCAGTTGGAGCCAAGTGAATCCTTTAGTTTGAAAAAGACATTTAAGATCTTAAGGTGTGGTGGCCTTTAAGTTATTTTCTGCACTATCAATAATGCAAGTTTTAGTTTTTTTGTCCTCTGTGTAGTGGAGCAAGATGTGAGAAAAGCCTACAGGAGAGGGTTTGTTGTAGTTACTGCTGACACCACATTCATTCAGGCTGCTGGATAAAAATGTGGTCATGTTGTAGCATTCCATGTAGCCTCCATGAAATGAGATATGCTTCACTTCCTAGTCTGAACTGCAGTCCCTTCTTGTCACCCTTCACTTTGGAGGTGGCTGGAGTTCATTGTAGGTTTGTGACTCAAGATCATGCATGAATGTGGTGCTGTGAAAGATGAGTTCAGTTCTTGGTAGAAAATATTAACAGAACAAGGAAAAGGGTAGAAAAGGTTAAAAACCTAGAAAACCTTCTTTGATTTTAATTCCTTGGGATCTTTAGAGCAAAAGCACACAGCAGTGTATAGCACTTCATCTTTAAAGTCATAAAATGATCTGGCTGAGATGAACATTCCCTTTGAGTTCAGGTTCATGATGCTACTTCTGAAAGTATTTCCAGAACTGCAGAATGGCTATTAGACATTGCTGTTAATACTAATGGGGATAATAGGTCTGTTAAATGAGGTCCACCAGCATTAACTTTGAATTTTCTGGAGTTTGGTGAGATGTTTAAAATGTTCTTATCACCTTGGTATCTGAGCATCGTGCAACAACTGTCAATTCATTTTAATTTTCTGTTTAAAATACTTTACATAAATCTTGAATTTTTTTGAAATCTACACAAAGCACATTGTTTAGCCAGGAGATTGGAATATTTTCTTTTTCATCAGTTGCATTCTCTTGGGTGCATCTGTCTCAAATGTCTCTCCTGAGAATGAGCACCAGAGGGTTTGGGTTTGTGTTAATTATTTGAGACTTTCAGAAACCTCTATTATTTACTTGCTAAATGTGTATTTCCCTAAGATTATAATAATTTTTTTTTTTACTCCTTCTTTCTAGGTTTTGTTCATAACATTATAATTATTCCTGTCATAGGTTCTTATTACTTTATGTCTGGGTGCCGTTGGTACACTTGCTCTAAAAAAACCCCAAGTGTTTTTTTGAACAAAAGAGCCCAAATTTTAGCCCTGATTCAGTGGGGCAGGCAGCCATTTGGCTGTTTCCAGGCACATGCAGCCAGCTGGACTAACCACATGCCCCTGGGCAGCTCTGCCATGCTCAGTCCTGTGCTGCTGTGGAGATGCAGCTTCCAAGCTGCTGCTGGCTGTGTTCCAGCTGGGTGGCTGCACAGGAGGCACAGCTGGCATGCAGCTGGCTGCACCTGGCTACCTGGGCATGCCCTGAGGCACAGCTGCACTGCTGCAGTGGGCTGCTCCTCAGAAAGCTGTCCTGACCCACCTGAATGGAATGGGTATCTGACAGCTTGTCACAGGTCAGCAGTGCCATGCCCTGGCTGCCCTTGTGACAGGCTAGGCAGGGCATTTCACACAAGGAGGGAGACTGCTGAGATGGGCCAGAGACATCTAGGAGTGAGCTCTGTCCTATTCCATATCAGGTTCTGCAGGACATGCATCACACAAGCTATACAGGGAATCGAAGAGCTCCTTACCAGTGTTCAGAGCAGAGGGAGATGTGATTTGTAACAGGAACCTGTGGTCATTCTGTTTCCTTTCTCTGCTCCTACAGCTCACAGGATTCCCTCTTGCACTATGAGTAGGGACATACAAAAACTGATACTTTTCTGTGTTGCAGAAGAGGAACATAGGAAAATTTCATGGGCCACACCTACTTTGCTATTTCCTTAAAGTCAGTACTCATTGTAAAATATCTAAATTTCACTGAATTTAATCAGGCATCTACTTCATACAGGTTTTGGGGCTTTTTTGTTCAGTGCCCAGTTCTCTTTCCTCTAGTCCATAGCTGTGTGAAGAAATAAGTTCCCAAAAATATTCATGATAATTAATCTTTACCAAGATAATTTCTTTCTATACAGTCATAATTTTGGCTCAAAAATACGATAAAACTCTCTGAAAGAAAAGTATCATGCCTTTCTTCATTTTATTTGTACGCTGTCCTCTAATAGACATTCTTATCTGTTGTAATTTATTTACTGAAATACTTTGTAATTTTTTTTTCTTGTAGAAAAGTGTTAGCCACAGCAGAACTTTCTCCCTTACATTTAGCTATATCAGAAACCTATTTCTATAAAAAATGTTGAATCTGTGCATTATTGTCCAAATTCTAAAGATCAACCAAAACCAGTGTGTATTTTTCCAACAACTTTTATAAACAGTCTCCAAGTTCAATTTGCTATTATAATTATTACAATTATATGGTTGATTAATCCTTGTCTGGAAAAAAAATCCACCTTGGAAGCTTTTCACATTTTAGCATGGGGTAGTGCTGTCCAAGAGAGCTGGGCAGAGGAATTTCTATCAAGCAGGTGTTACTGTGGAGCAGTGAGGTGTTTCAGGGGTGCAAGGAGAAAGCAGAACACAAACCCTCCCAGCCTTGGCAGCTCCCTTGGGAGCAGTGACAGTTCCAGGCAGCTCCATCTCATCCCATTGTGTCCCCAGCCCTTCATTTCTCCTGATATTTGCCACCACTGGCTCTTGTGCACCCACGTGGTCACTGGATCACTACATTTGCTCAGCCAAAATGCCTGCCCTCCTTTTCCCTCCCCAGCTTGTCTCTATACCAATCCTCCCTTCACTATTTCCTTCCTGCTACAATTTTGCCTCAGTCTCCTCTTTTCCCCAAAAAAACCCTGCAAATGCTTAAAAACTGGCAATGTATAATAGGCTTCAGAATATGTTCATAAACTACCTATGAAAATAAAACCCTACCTATGAAAATAAACACACATGAGCTGAATCAGCAATTGTTACTTGCAACTATTTGATCCCCTGTGTGGCTATTATACATAGCCATCACAAAGGAAATAAAAAATATTTGATGCTCCTTTTCCAAATTCACTGTCTATCCTGCTTGCTGAAAAACAAAGCTAAAAATCCCAATCTGTTGCAGTATTAAAGTATTTGCTGGGCAAGTACTGCAGAAATGTCCATTGTGGTACACTATCAGTTGCTTTCACAGCTCCTGCTCAGGATATTTCCTAAAGATTTAGAGTGTCAGTCTAGAGTCTGGAAATACTTCATGGAAAATAATAAGAGAACCAAAATACAAACCAAACTGAAACAAAAGAAAAAAGAGTCAAAATATATTCTGCTATATAGTGCTTAATACTAGAAGATCTGATTGACACCTGGTCTGTTGAGTTCTTAGAAAAACCAGCAAAGGCAACTGTAGCAAAGATGTACAGAAAAAAAAAAAATCATTCTTTCACAAAATATGAACACTGCTATGAAATCAAAATCTGTCAAACTCAGCCTGTCCCCCTAAACTGTTTGGGAATGCTACCTGAGGTAAGCTACTCAGCAAGATACAATTTTAGAGAAACAATGATATATTTTTCTTACATCTTTGGGTTTAGATGTTTTTACAGTTTCTCCACTGTAGTCTGATAGACTACTGTAGAACTGACTACAGCAGGTCTCCCTAGGCCCTATCAAAAATCTCTTCACCAATCCCTTCCTGCTGCAGTTTTTGTCAATGCTGCCCATAAATCCACATAATCTCATATCCTCTTTCATACTTGACTGTCTCTTCAGCTATCCTAAAACAATCTTTACTGAGCTCATGTTCAGTGGCTAACTTGGCCTCATTTCCTCCAAAAGAACTAATGGGACAGGACAGCTTCATTTCCATTTTTCAGGAGCATTATGACATGGTGGTCACCTGGATAAGAATAGCATGTATCAAGATTTTGAAACTATTGAAGACTGTGGTCATTTTCTCTGAGGAGAAAGCAAGCTCATCTTCCTCATGACACCAAGCATAGCATGGGGAAGGAGGGATAAAATTCCCAATATCCTTCTGCCTGTTTTGATGAGGTTGCATAAGAATCCATCATGGTTTGTTTTGCTAGTGATCAAACCTTGTCTAAGAGCTGTACAGACAGACTGTAGCAAAATTAAACACTTTGAAGATTTTCTTAATTAACTTCCCCCCTTCCCCCAAGAGACTCATCTTTCTTCATCTCCTCAATGAAGAGAATAAAAGAATAGGATTTCTGGCCCCTGGCTCTTTCTCTTACCTACCTGAAGACAAGAAACTCAGGTGCCATTTTACTGTCCAATATTAACTGTGAGGAAAGTGCTGAGAAGGTGAATTAATTGAGTGTGGGCTGCAGATGAGTTGAATAACATCACACACTGACACGTACTGTTCATTAGATTTCTTGATGCAAAGGTGGTTTCTGCAATAATGGTACCCATGTTTTAATCTTATCTCTCAGGCTTGGGGAAGGAAGATAAAGCACTCTGCTGTGTAACTGAACTGCTTCATAGGTGCTAGAGTCCTGAGAAATGTTCTTAATACCCTTCCCAATGGCTCTAGCACATCTTAAATTGCTTTACAAGAAATTCAGCTTAAATTTCATCACTCCCAAGGCACCTGGTCATTTGCAAAATCAGGTTGGTGTACATCTATTATATAGATTAAAAAACAACAACAAAACAAGACTAAGTAAGTTTGGGTGTATATAATTAACTACAAGGATATTGCTCATTTTCAATTCCCTTATAAACACTTCTTATATTTTCTTTGCTTTAAATGCAGAACTCCTTAAAGAGGTGGAGAAAAAAAATCAGTTCTCACCCACTGTTCTGAAAAATGGATCCTGTTCTGTTCCCGTGGCACTGGCTGATGCTTGTTTCAGTTACTCAGCATGATGCTGTAATGGAAGAACTGTTTAGACTGAAGCTCCATCTGCTTATCAGCGAGAGGCTGCAAGCCTGAGCCACATTCCACTGCGTCTGCTGGTGTGGGGAGAAGGCTCTGCAATGGTGTGTGGGAGGAGCAAGAGTAGAGCCCTCTCTGTGGTGTTCTGGTTGGCAGACTGGAGTAGCAGCCCCTCTGAGCAGGTGTGGAGGGAAGCAGTGGCTGCTTCTCACTGTACCAGGCAGCAATCAGATTAACTTTGTGTGGAGGTGAGGTGGGATAAGAGGGAGTTATATGGGATAAGATCTGGTATTACCTGAGGATAAAGAGAGTTTGGCAAGACACGTGCATATATGGAATACAGCAATGCAAGGCCTATGACCTTACAGAAATTTGAGTAAAACAGTTTAGTAAGATGAGACAACATTAAAGGGATCAAAGCTGACTGATATGGGACCTGGAGAGAGAATAATCTGTCAGAGACAGTGAAGACACAGCAAGGTTCCATGGGAAAATAAGGAAAATCTTGGAGAGTGTAAGGTGTGAAGGAGGGAGATGGAGTGTGTCAGCTGTGCTGAGTCTGGAAGAACAAAGACAGCTTTGGGATAAAGGGATGAGGAGGAAATCCTTTTCCCCCCAGTGAGCAGGGGAAAAGCATCCCTGGCACGTGGGTTTGGCCATCCACCCTCTCTGGGTGCAAAGGATGGGCACAGTGGTTTTATAATGCTGAGGAAAGTGAGAGAAGCAATACAAACATGTGGCATAGGCTTTAGTTGGGCCTTTCCACATTTTTGGGAGTGAAAGGCTTTGCACATTGCCCAAATAGGCATGGCACTGAGATGTGTCTTCAAGGAACAGGAGGAAAGAAAAACTGAATTTCAGCTGTAAAAGATGGCAACAGGAGGAGCTGGATGCTTTTACAGAGCTCACAACTCAGAGATTAAATTTGTCCTTACAAAGGACCCAAAACTACAAGCCACCAGAATCTTGTAACAGCATTACCTTTGTGGATGTTCTTAAGATGCAAGTCTTCATGCTGCAATTCTTGTGTTATGAATCTAACTCGGACTGGGAGATTTTTTTTCTGATTTTCTATATTTAAGGTGAGAAAAAATATTTTAGCCTTTGTTTACAAGCAATGCTGTAAACTAAAATTTAAATTTAAAATCTACAAAGTTAAGAAATCACAATTTGTGCAGAATTTTCTGCTGCTACCCTATTCATCCTTATTTAACAGTAACATTTGGTAACAAAGAGAAAACTTGCACAGCCTTCATACTCCTTGTCTTGTCTCCACCATTTCATGGCGCTGTCATAGGCACTACTATCCTGTGTGTCACTCCACCTCATTCTGTGCTTTCCCACTCTGCAGATAACAACTGGTCTCCACTGGGATTGATTTACATATTAAACATTAATTATTTTCCTCTCCTTAGTTATGCAACATCTCTGTGCCTGGCCAGCAGCAAGATGTGGTGAAAACTTCAGTGCTCGGGCCTGGCGTATTTCTGCTGCTCGTGTCAGCCCTCCCGGGTAGTGCAGGAAACAGTATCTCCCAAACCTGTCAAATCTATCACTCTTCTAGTTCAAATGTTGACAGGCCTTGGTAAAGCACTCTTTAAACAGATCTGTTCTCTGTCACTGCCATGACAGTAATACATGAATCCACAATCACAATGATTTTAGAAACAGACAGACAACATGAACTATAAAAGCCTGATCCTGTTAGAGCTTTCTTGGATGAGTATTTTAAAGGCAATATTTTTGTGCTAACATTTTTGAGAGTATTGCATGTCTCTGATCCTGAATCTCTTGTTTCTTTTTGATATCTTGATCCCTTATCTTAACTCCTTAAATATTCATTTTTCTTGTGGCTACCTCAATCTATTTGCTAGATATTTTCAATGCCTTTTACTGGAGATGTTGCCATGTTGTATCTAGATATCCAATAATGTGGTGAATTGCTACTCCCACTGAGCTGAATGCCAAAGTCACAGCAGATGTTGTTTGAAAGAAGGAGGCATTTATTATCTCATTGGACATTAAAGATAGAACCATATTTTCTGTAAGAAGAATCTGATGGCAGAAGAAGCCCTCGAGTGCTAATAACATGCCATAACAAAACTGGGTTGGAGATGCCAACAATATCTGTGACCATGGATGACCAATGGTATGTGGAATTTCTGATTTGACTGTGTAGAAGTGCACTTGAAGCATTAGCTAAGTCAAAAAATATGGGATTTTAAGCTCTCAGGTCCATTGTACACTTCTCCTAGTAGCTGCAGTCTAAACTTCTGTGCTGTTTTTTAACCCATGTTCCTGAATATTTCTAGTGTAGATATTGTTAACATATGTTACAAAATGAAATTTCTGACTCATGAATGACCAAAGGAAATAAGTTTCTGTTTGGGTCAGGAAAAACTGTTTTGCCACCCACCATCTCATGAGCTGAGTGTTTACCAACTGGGCCTTAGTGATTTACCATTGTAGGTTAGTAAATACTAATATTTATCTTTAACAGAGCTGATACTAAACCTTCATGAGTAGGAACAATATGTCATTATGATTAAGCAATGTTTTCTGAATTTTCACAGCTCTGTGAACTGTTTCTGATGTTGTTGAGGACTTGTTACCTTGAATTGGATGTGTTCAATATGGGCACCCTAATGGCCATATTTAATTTTCTCATATTTCTGAAAGATCTTCCTAAAGTTTGAACATTAAGAGCACAATGCTTCAAGTACAGAGATAATTCTGGTCTGAGGATAATATGTTCAGAGGAATATCGGTTTGAAAAAAGTTGTGGATTTGTCTAAAAGTTCAAAGGATCCTTTAAATTGTTATCATTTGCATTCTGAAGCTTTTAGTGGTTTTTTTGTGTGACTGACTATGCACCAAATTTGAAATTCATCCTGGCCATAGCAATGGGTAGGCTAATGTCCATATTGAAATATTTGGCATTTTGGTGTCATTGTAAATAGCATTACAATTTTTACCAAAATGTTCATTGATTCCATGTATCTTTTGCATCTCAGGCTCTGTGCAGATGCTTCACATTTCTCTCTTCACGTATAATGCTAATTTTTCACAAAAAAAGATTAAAAGATCAATAGAGGAGCATTTCTTTGCCATTTTCTCCAAATTACCTTAAAATTTTAGGTATATATAATTGAAATATAATTACCAAAAGAGTATCAGTAGCATTTAAGTTTCTAGCGGGTAAGCAAATCTGGCTGTTTCATAATGTTCAGGTGCATAGCTGTTATGAGATGAAGGCATAAGTAACTTGTCAGTTCCTTTGATACCATAATGTTTCCCTAATGGAACCATGGAACAACATTAGACAGATTTCCCAACACCTCCCAGAAGGGTGGATAAAATGCAGTTTCTCATGATAGTCTTCTCTGTGTTTTAATATGAACTCTTTTTCCTGTAGTACCAGTAGCCTATATGCAGTGTTTTCACCCCTTTACAGACTGATAATGAGTGAATGTTCATGTGGTCTGTTGCACAACACTAAGCTCTTATTTCACTGTCTGCAGTTATGTTCAGTAAGTACAATATGAACATCATCTCAATTAACAGAGTACCTTCAGGGCTTTTCTTAGCCAACTATTCTAGCACGCTTGTCCATACTGTCATCAGCACCTAATCAACTAATGATGGCTGAAAATGAGGAAGGCCAATCCCAATAAATCCAAAGGATAGTAATTTTTCTCTTTTAATGCCCTTCTCCCTCCTTCTTCCTTCTTCCTACAGCACATTGCAGTAAATTAATGTCACACTGGTTATTACAGTAGCGCTGCTATGGCAAGTATTCAAGCAACGGTCCTCGAATATTTTACCTCAGCATTTATTTGTCCATAAAATAAAATAGGATTTATTGCAGTACTCTCTGGTTTGAGGACTGCATGGACACCAGCTGTGACAACTCCTTATCTCCACTGCAGGTAAAGATATAGGGGATGTTTCCCTGAAGCTAAGGAGAAACAAGGAACGTGGAAGTCAGTCAACTACACAGTCACACAAATTGATAAAATAAATAAATATGAGAATTTAAAAAAATCCTTATTTGTACCTAATAAGAACTTTAAAAAAAAAAATTCAGTAATTTTGTCCTTTAAAGGTCCCAGTAAATTAAAAGGGCAATCATTGCTATGAGGATTGCTGTGTCCAAGTCAGATATAGGATTTTGGGACTGAAAGATGGAAAGGTAAATGTGAGGAATTATTGTTGCAATCTTTATTCAGAAAAGGAATTACAAACAGAAAAAAAATATCTCAGTCAATACAATTTTACAGTGGTTTATTGTTAGTGTTGTTCACATAAAAAATAGATGGTTTTGACTACTTAAAAGGCTCCACCTTAAAGAAAAAAAAGCTCTCAGATTATAAAACATAGGTTCTGAAGCCAGCCCTGTGGAGATGTGACTGCTGGCTTAGAGATATTCATATTTTCAGCTGCATGTAAATTTCTGTGTGTCATTAACATCTCTGAGCTCTGTAATTAGGTCTCTCCTGATCTGGTTATAGTTTCTGTACATTATGAGTATGTAAGCCTCTCCAGGGAAGAACAAGGCCAGCCTTACAGGGTTCCCCCTTTCTGTGCCACAATTTTGCTCTTATCTTTAGCAAGTACATCCTAGCAACTGCTTGCTTGGAGGTTACACTGAGATCCCAGGGAAGGGCTGTAAAGCATTATCAGTCTTTGCCAGCACGAGTCTCTACCACTGCACCAAGGCTAGAGCACCTCCTTCCTTCACAGACTCTCTGCTTTTCCCTACCTGGCACTCCTCATTTTCAATATATTCCCTTATATATATTTTTTATTCCCCAAATTGCTCTCCAATTTTCAGTTATAGTTATGATTCTATTTTTGCATCCTATATTTTTTTCTTTTTTTTTTTGGTAAGAGAAAAAGATTTTCCTACAATGTGAAATGCGTATCCAGAACTCTAGCTGTGTTTGAAAGAATGTTCCTTCTGAATAAATAATGTCTCAGGAAATGAAATATAACATATAAACCAAACTGTTTGTCTTTCTGTTCTGCTTCTCACTGGGAAGCACCAGAGAGTTCAAGTACAAAGAGAAAAGTGGTTTATTAAAGGATGCTTGCATTTGGATTAGTTTGTTCTGAAAGCCTTGTCTTGTAGCATTATATCCAGGAAATGCTGTTCTCGATATAAGGAAGTGCTCATTCCATGGGCCTGGCTCTTTTTTGATTTTTCTTGAATGAGGTTTCTGCTTAGGTATAACAAAATATTGGATAATGAAGATAGAAAACCAATAAAGAGTAAAAAAAATTATACGGAATTGCTTAGAATGAATTCTGTGTGTAATTACTTGCATTTTTGCTAACTACTGTATAAACAACCCTTTTAACAAGGCAAATTGGAAACGTGAAGACAAATCAGCTTAGGGATAGAGCTTCAATTTATTACACAATGATAACTGAAAACTTTGTTTCTGCTGCGTTGCAGTCAATTTCTACTGAGCTCACACTCTGAATGTGTGATTAATCATATGAGCACTGGGGTTGCCAATAAACACCAAAACCTTAAAACTATAACAACTTGCTCATTTTGTGCGGTCATTCCAACTAGCTAAACAACCAGAAATTGTCAATGTACACCAAGATCAATGCTCTGGGGTCTCTACATAAGATTGATTTCCCTCTCTGAGGATTTTATCTCTCTCATCAACAAAAACATTTTGTCCTCCCTAAATAATCCAATCGAATGCCATCCTCCTGTGGAACAGTGAGAGGTTTAAATTGTTTGGATTAATCTCTGCTTTGAGGTGGCCTGGAAAGTCTCTGTAACTTTGTCAAATATAGCCTGGAGGGAGAACTGCTGTGGTTTGATATGTGCTAAAAATAAACAAATAATGAGAGTGTCTAAAAATCATATTGTGCTTTAAAAATAATATGTGTGTGAGATAATATTTTTTTAAAGCTCTTGCTTCTAATACAGAAAATAATAATTGTTGGTTTATTCCTTCTTGGTAGGGCCTACCAGCTCCTCTCTGCTGGAGATGGGGAAGGAGACTGGGAGCTACAGGAACAGATTCAGGGGACAGAAGCCCACAGAGATCTTCCCCAGAAGATGAGTGGAGCAGATCAGAGATGGGACTGAAGGAACTGTCACCAACCACAGCCTTCTCCTGCTCTGCACAGTGAATGCACAGGTGAGATTTAATAGAATTCACATTCTGATTCTCTATGTCTCCTTCAGAAGGTAATTTTGGACATTTTTAGTTGAGAAAGACCAAGCAGAAATGTTGTTTCAAAGGAGCCTTGAGGCTCAAGGGAACCTCAGTAGGACAAGCTGCAGGCAGCAGCCTGGAAAAGACCCCCAGAGCATGGATGTCTGCTTTCCATGGTTTTCTTGTCCATTATGCAACCTTTCTGTGAGCTGCATAACACTGTAAGTTGGATGAATGGAGATTTTGTGATCTTTATCCAGCATGTTCTGGAAGGAATATAGAGCTCAGACACAGGTTCCTAATTAATTCTGTGTTTGCTTTAATTGGGGTGCAGCGAGGCAATCAATTTGTATCCCCAGCAAGTACTTATGATATTGCATTGTTTATTTGTACTTTAGGTGCTTCTGGAAGCATTGGCCAGCAGCTCTCCATGACTGGCACCCCACAGCAGAAGACCAGGGTCACCTTGCCTAAGCAGGTGATAGAGCAGGTGGATTGCACTTGGAGGCTGCAGACTGTACACATGAGCCAGGTTGGGAAACAGTCTTTGTTGGAATTTTGTGCTGAGATTTCCTGAACAGGGGCAGGCCTGTGTCATCCTTCATCTTTTCAGGGCTGTGGTGAGCAACTGTTGTTTAAATGTTGGATTGAAGGAACCAAAATGATGGCCACATAGGCTGAGCATGACTTGTTTCCATCTTGGACTGGTATTAGCTCAGAAATGTTAAAAGAAATGTGCTGAACGAGTCTCTTAAAGTGGAATTATTTTTAGTTAGGTTATGGGTTATCTTAGGCTCAAACACCAAAATGGTAAACTGGTTTTGAAGGAATTGAATATTTATTTAGAAACAGGCCAAGAACAGATTGCTCTGGAATTTCTAAATACCCTCAGAGTATCTGTGGTTTGAGCTTTGCCGTGCTCCAAATATAAACTTATTTTTACTCTTCTGTTGCAAAAAATTCCCCTTTGTAAAGCTGTAAAACAAGTCTTACAAATGTCATTGTACATACCAGTGTACATTCAATTTGAAAATGAAAATATTTTCAGTAAGATGAAGCATGAATTTCTCCTTTGTAAACATTTGAAAGCCAGAAAATGCTATGAAGGTAATGACTGAAGGAAGGAAATATCACTTCATTCCATTGAAGCCTAAAAATAAATTTGAAGGGATATGCCTACTACTATGAGGAGTACATATGGATTTCTTGCTGACATTAGTCCCCAAATTGAATGTCAGACTCAGCAAGAGTGAGGGGGGAGAGAGGGCTGTGCATGGAGGGGAGGCCAGGAGACTAAATTTAGTATTAGAAGGGCAAGATGAAACATCATGATTATCATTAGGAAAACCTCTAAACCATATTTGTACATTGTCTTGGGGCAAATACAAGTGTCACATGTTAACAAAAGGCAAAAATACCACACCATGCTGTTGTGCCCTGAGGGCCCTCTCTGCTTAACAAGATGATGTTGAGGAGTGTGCATGCACTCCAGAAATTTATGATTTCCTTGAAAGGCAGAGATAAGTATTTTCAAGTCTCTCACACACAAAAGAATAAAATGAAGTATTAGTGATGAATGTTGGTAGATGACTGTGCCTGAAAGTCCACTCATAGTTTTTTTCAAGTAGATATATAACAACAGATGAATATGTAATGCACTAAGATTCTGTGCTTTATAAACAAAGGAATAAGTAAATATCCTATATCTATTTTGGTATTATTTTGAAATTAAGTCAGAGGGTGAGGAAGACACTTGACAGGCACTCAGATTAATGTATTCACCTGGAGGCCACTGGAAAAATTAAAAAACCTTCTAAGTTTGCATCAGAATGGCTAGAAAATGGCTAGAAACATCTTCCAAACTGCCAAAGAGTGCTGGTAGCAAAACCACTTTACTATGTTATATTTCAGTCTTAAGCTTCTAACAGAAGAACAGTACAAGCTAATAAGTAATTTCTTTTTACTTTAGGGAAAGCAAGCATCTGACATGCCTCAGAAAGTGGCCTAAATGTGAGCCTAAAGATGGGTATTGCTTTTCTCATTTTACAGGACAGAGATCAGAGGGTGTTCCCCGTGTCAGGATCCTGTCTGCCAAGCAAACCCAAACTTGCTGCCCATGCCCTGCCCACAGGGAGTGGAGCAGAGGGGTCCACACTGCCAGGTTGTAGAAATTTGTGGAGGAAAACCAAACCTGTGTAAGGCAGAAAAAGTCTGGGAGTAACTTGGTAGGTCACTAAATTTTAAAAGACAACAAATTTGCAAAGTAACAAAGCTTAAACTAATGAGTAAATTTATATATAAATCTATATACAAATTTTCACACATAAATGTCCTGTAAGTAATTTTATGCATTTATTAGAAATTAAATAAGATCTAATTACACAAGAATTTTGGGAAGTATCTGAATTTTTTTATTATAACTTATAAAATGAAAAAATATAGAAGAGATGTCTTTGTGGTACTTGGAAATTGACAAGAAAGAAACTGAAAAATCATACTGACAGCACTGAAAAACCTAGAAACATTTATATAATATAAACCACAATTTGAGACTACAATTCTCAAAGAATCCATGCAAGAGTTGGGTTTTTGCATGCACACCACATATGTGAGTGGTTAGAGGGTCAGGATCTAAGAACCAAGTGTTTGGCTTTATTTTTTAATAAATCATGTGGAAAAAAAAATATTTGAGGAAATAAATTTGCAGAATACAAGTTCAGGAATGCTAATTACTAAGAGTTCCCTTATGTACTCCAATGTGTTAAAAGATGAATATTCTGTGGTTTATTAAGTTTGCAATCAGCCATGTCCAAAGAGAAACAACTATTGTAGAAAGGAAGAGAGGACATCCATACTGAGCCTTTTATTTTGCCTCCTTTAGGAGCTAAACCTGTCCTTGAAGTCATCCACAGAGCCCAAAACAAGGCACGTTCTGGGAGGGGCAGGGCTCCACACCCTGTGTTTATGGCAGTAGGAGGCAGGTTTGGGCTGGAGCATTCTCAGGGGCAGCTGGTGCAGTGGGAAGGGCAGAGCAGTGTTGGAATGTCCTCTCTCAAAGGAGCTCCTGAGCTCAGAACCACTTGCAAGCCCCATTGTAATGGTGCTGGCCACCAGCTCTCATGGAATGGTGTGTGTGTGTGTATGCCAGGCTCAGAGCACTGCCCCCTCAGGGGCTTGTAGCACCTGCTGAGGGTGGGCAGGTGTGACCCAACAACCCAGGCTGTGTCCTCACACTGGGAGTAGCTCTGTGTCTTTGTTGCTCTTCCTTCAAGGACAGACTTCTCCTTTGCCTTTCTTCCTTCAAGGACAGACTTCTCCTTTCCTTCTCTTCCTTCAAGGACAGACTGCTCCTTTGCCTGTCTTCCCTCAAGGACAGACTTCACCTTTTTGTTCTTCCTTCAAGGACAAACTTCTCCTTTGTTGCTCTTCCTTCAAGCACAGACTTCTCCTTTCCCTCTCTTCCTTCAAGGACAGACTTCTCTGCCTCTCTTCCTTCAAGAGCAGACTTTTCCTTTGGCCATGTCTCCTTAGCCCTGTTGGGTATCTGTGAGGCTGCCTTTGCTCAAGCTGGAACAAAGGCCTGTCTCAGTCTGTCCATAAAGGAGTGATCCAAGGTCACAGGGAATCTCACAGAAAGGAATGGAAATCCCAATGTTTGAGCCAATATTGAGAAGTGCTTTTCTTCAGTCTCCTCCCTTCGGTAAGTAGTTCAGTGATTTTGAGAAGGAGCATTTGAGAATTTGTCTAATCTCTTATGTGAGTATGTCCTTACACCCCCTCATGATGTTCTTGCAGTTAGTGCACTGTTTTTAAGCAAGGAATTTGGCTTTCTCTTCCAGAGGTTACACCACCTTTTGGAGCATCATTTAAATCTTCCTGCTCATTGTGGCTAAGCTGAGCAGCAGATAAATGCATAAACTCATGTCCCAAGCATTGTCTACTTTATGATCATAATGCTTTTATTACATTTACCCATAATGTTATTCTGTTTGTTTTCCAGTAGGGAAAGTGGCAGTGAGATGCCTTTATCCTACATTTGCCCATATGGGCTGCATAAGCCACACCATGATTTTATTATTTCAATGTCACACCCAAAATGTTTTGGCTGTTTACAGCAATTGAAATAATAAATATTTATTATTTATTATAACATTGCCAAGTGCTATAAACAGCCAAAACATTTTGGGTGTGACCTTTTTTCAGGACATGAGGACATTCTGGTTTCTTTCCCATTATTCATGACAATTCTTTAAATGGTTAATGGTTCAAGCCTTGAAAATACAAATCGTGTGCCTGGGGAATGCTGTGATTTTTCTCCATCTCAGGGTGATAATACAGAGATTTGCATCTAAGATAGGGAAGTTTCACTTCTGATGCCTTTCTGTACCTTCGAGCATGTTCAGGCTATGTGGTGTCTCCCTTGAAGTTATGGAAACAGAGTAACACTTTAAATTAAGGTGATCTGTATAAATATTTTATTATTTATACAGCATTCAATAACATGCTTGTAAAAAAAACTTGGGAGTATGCATTGAAACAGCAGACAAACTATTTGAACAATACTTACATCTTAAAATATTGTTGTAACAGCTTATCACCTTGCTGTGGCAGCATTTTAAGCATTTATTGATGATGCATTTTATAACATGCCTTACAATAAGGATGTAGTGGCACCAACTAATCATTTCATAAACATGAATAAACCATTTATACAGGGCACCTTAATTTAAAGTGCTTGTAGGAACTTGCATAAAATGTTTTGAACAGCTGACACGCAGAATTGGTGCTTCACGTAGTGCCAAAGTGGTGTCATGTCCTGGTTTGCAAGAATCTTATGTGGAACTGGAGCTTTATTGCTTCCAGTGATGGAGCTGGGAACTGCACAGTAATTCCAAACACAAAATGTTGTAAATCTCTTCTGAAAGAGTGTACGAGGAAGTGCATAAGCAATATCCAGGAGATTCTGGTGACAAATAATGGAGAAGCATGTTATTGCTCATTCTATGTTTAAGGAAAAAGGGAAGGACAAAAAAATCTATTTGCTTTTAGCAATAATACAACCTGTGTGTAAGAAAATGCTGTTCAGGGGTAGGGTATATATTTAACTCTATGTCAAGCAATTAAAAAACCCTGCATGATGATCAAAATTCAGTCAGCATATAAATGATCTTTACATATATAAAAGAAAAAGTATCTGTACCATCAAAACAGAACTCTGAGACATGTAGAAGGTGACTGTTAAGGACAAAATTAGTATAGTAATACTAAAATAATTCTAGAAATGAGAAAAAAAGATGTCATACGATTAAAATAATACGACAAACACTGCTGCAATTCTTACCATTGGCTATGATTTACTAGGAGCATTTAAAGCAATGCTAAAAAAAAATGAAGTCATACCTTATTCCCCTCCCCCTGCAGATATAGATTTTATTTGACCTATTGCTTTTAAAACAGAACGGCTTAAAAAGCTCTCTTTACATGATAAAACTCAAAGACAAAAGAGAAAATGCAAATCATTTCTATATTACATATATGTTGCTCCATTTGGCAAAATCAAATTAGATCTTTTCATATCCTTACTGTAGAACAAAAACAGAGCAATATTATGAAATTTTGCAGGGCTTTATTTCTAGGCGTCTTTTGTGTCCAGTCTTTTAAACTCAGGTTTTTCTGCCTTTTTTACTGACAAGCCCACAATTTTCAGAAAAGAAAGCTAGCATTAATTAAGACAGTGCCAGCTGTAATTTTCTTGGGAAGTAAATTTCTGCACAACTAAAGGTTACAGAGACCTTTTCACTGTCAAAATTTACTACAGCCTGTGAATGTTAATGTTTCTAATGAAGACATGTTCTCTGTCCCTGAACTTAAAAGTACCCTGAGAAGAAGGCAAAGAGGAAAAAAACTCTATTTGACGAATGTATCTGGAGTCTGTGCATTAATGCAGGGTTATGCCTGCTGGTGCATATTGTAATTATAGTGTTTGGATAGCCTTGTTTTCTAAACAAGGAATATTGCTATAAATTGGCAATTTTGCATGAAGAGTAGGCTGGTAGTAGGTGCCTTATGTTACAAATAAGACAGTGGTATAATAAGCATTTAACCCATTAGACTTGGGGATATTCTCAGCTATGTCTGAAGAGGAGCTGCAATATAGGATGTGGAATGAAATGGTACTTAGGGTCTTTCTATGAATGCAGCAGAAGAACACATTCATTATCTTCTAATGATCATTGTACTTCTAATGATAATTTTTTCTCCATTTTAGTGAAATCAGCTGCTTCAAAAAAGTCTCTGGCTTTGTTCTTTTTTTTTTCTTTGAAGCTGATTAAATAGTAAACTATATATGGTTATATAGTTTTTGTTGTTTTGTCAATGTGCATTTTTTCCCTATCCCTACAACATTTACTGCCAAATAGAGTGGCAAATAAAAAGAAAACTCAACATCACAGAAAGGATGATATTCTTAATTTTTTGTTGCTTTGTATTTTATGGAATATTCTTTGTAGGTTTTTTCCTAAAGGAGAGTGAGGACCTTTAGAAAAATAAAATCTTGTTGTCTTATGCATGAAGTTCTCAAAACAAAAACCCCTATTGTGTGGAATTACTCTTGATTTCCCATGCAGCCTCATGGTCAATATGGATAGGAAAAAAATTAGCCTAACTCATGATTATGTTGGTTAAAAATGGCAAAATCAGAGGAATGCAGGTCTTGCAAATATTAGAAATATGATCCTAATGACATGCTGCTAATATCCATGTTTAATGTGGAGTTGTTTTAAAAATGGGGCATTAGATTGCAAACTGAGTGATTTTTCTGCATCAGAATGCTCAGGTAGCTTTCTTTTCTCTTCCTTGCCCTTCCCCCTTCCAATTTCCAAGACTTTGGAGCTGAGGTTTTCAAGACACTGAGCTTTATGGTCAGAAATGAGCCAGCCTCTAATATTTCTTGGGAGAAGTAGTGAGTATCACAAGATTGCAAGTGGCTATAGCAATTCCATCTGAGGAGCAGTGGGATGTCAGATGTGTTTGTGTCAGGCTCTGCAGCAGGGCCAGGGCCCCCAAGTCACTAGAGGAGTGTTTTTGCCATGATTTATACATCAGCTGCATTGATGAGGGCTGGCTTCTCGTTCTGCCCATCAGCATTAGGGAATAGGATGGAGCACTGGGACAAAAATGTGGGAAATCAACGTCTTTGTAAATATCTATATGGACACTAGGATAATCTGTTAAAAGCCATGACTATCCTATACCAATGGAGATATCAGATCTCATTACACATCCAATCCCTTTTTGCAACATACAAATTGGACTTCATTTTGACTCCTCCCCATCCAAAAGATGCATATTACTGCTGAGCACCCCTTCAAGACACCTCAAATGCACATTATTTCATGTCTTCATCAGTTTAATGTGCTACATGGTCAGGAGTTCAGAATAATTATTTAAGATCTGTTGGCTAATAAGTCAATATATGAGATACTGTAATTCCAGACAGCCACCTGGTATGGCATCATTAACACTCTTGGAGCACTGCACAATGAGATAAAAATGATGCAATACTGGCAGACTGCAGGCAACAGTCATCAGCAAGGTATATTGGGCAAATCATCTTTTTTTTTGTGATAGAGGCATGGTTCAGCATCTTAAAAAGCCATGCTTATGCATACATAGGCTGTGGTGAGAGGGATTCTCCCAGGACATTTGAGCTTTTATTTATAGATTGCACATGGATTTGCACAGATTTTTGTTACACTTAGACAAATCACCAGACACATCATTATTGCCTTTTAAAATCAGCTTGTTTCACCTTAATTTAAACCTGTTCCTAATTGACTTGATCTGAGCCCAAATATTCCTTGTTGAAGTGAAATAAGTACATCACCCATTTCCTACTTGAATTGGTTTCAGATCTGACCTTTAGTTAAAACAGTGTAACTTGGTATGAAGACATGAGCCTTAAGCCTTAGAGAAAACCTGGGAGGTAGCTTTAAATTCCTTTTGTAAGCAAATACAGGTAAGCAAAATATATAAGTAATCTGCCAAATGGAAATCATGTTTGGAAACATGATCTGGAGCAAGTGCCATACAAAATGTTACTGAGGTAACCAATCCCTCTCCCTTGAGCGGCTATCAGTGTCCTTTAGACTATTAAATCTTGACAGAGATTATGGAGGAAGGTATGCAAGGAATCAGAAAAAGTCTTCCTAAAATTTTATGACAAACTAGACCATCTGAACTGCTGAAAGTTATTTAATTATTCTGTGTTTTACTATGAAATACAGGAATATTAATAGCCTTTGTAAAAAGCCTGCAATGTCATTGACTTCTGTCCTTATCAATTATTCCTGCTGATATGTTATTTAAAAAAAAATTTAAAATTCTGGCCTACTGTAGTAAGGGAATATGCCCCAGTCCTTTTTTTGTAGAGAAAGACAAGGATCTGAACATGTATACAGTTTAACTATCCCAGTCCCTTTTTCTTTCTCTCTCTGTCTCTGGTACTTCTAAAATATCATGGAGAGGGACAAAGTACTCGAATTCATTTCAGTATATCAGGGACACCATCATTTTCAGAGCAGAAAATCTGTTAGAAGAAAATCTCCTGGTGTGTTTTCTCTTAGATGTCCTCAAAAATAAAGATGGGAAATCAAGAGAAATGAAAAAAGAAAATAGGAGCCATCTATCCTGGTTTATTTTCTAGGCTTTGTCTTATCACCTAAATTTCCAAATGGCACAAATACCTGTTTTTTAATAAAAAAGAACACTAGAAAACCCTTGTTTCTTGAAGGGAGAGGGGAGAAATCTTTGGCAAGTGTGTTAAATATAGGTGAGAAAACTATTTAGATCAAGGCCAACTGAATGAGCACTATTTTTTAAAAATATGAACTAGTATAGAAGATTGGTGGAAAAACCAATTTGGCTGAGCATATGGAACAGGCACTGTGGAGAAGGCAGTGAAGGTACCATGGTCAATGCTATAAAGCCTAAAACTGGTGACTAAATCTCAAAAAAAAATCAGATCACGATCCAAAAATCTTGACATAAATTGGACCTGAGTCACTATTTTTGAGTAATTTTTTTGTTTTTTTGGTTCCAACATAATTCATCCCTTCAGCTCCCGAGTCCTTTTCATTGTTGCCATATATGTAGTGATGGACAGCAGCATGTTGAGAAGTAAAATTTCTATTATATAGTCCCTGAAAAACCAATTAAAATAATTTCACTGCAATTCTAACCCTGAAAGAATGCAATGATATATTTATATATATATTCTGTATTTCCTGCATAGCTGAAATGCATTCAGTAGGCACAGCAGTAGTGGCAGGGTGCTCAACAAGGCAGTTTAATCAGGGGCCATCACCCACTTCATCAAAGGACAGCACACAGGGATGTGCTGGCTTTTGTGACAACTTTACACAAAGACTCCAAGAGCAGTGAGAGCAGAAGGCTGGGCTGGAAGGCACTAGAAAAGATATTAACACATGCAAGGCTTCTGTCCATCCAGAACTCAAATTTGGTGGGCTGAATGACTACATTTTTCCCAAGAAAAATAATACCAGCTGAAAATACTAGAAATCTTGCTTAAAAAAAAAAAAAGAAGAAAAAAGCATAATAATTCCCTTAGTGGTCTTCATTAGTTTGGCACTCAGAGAGGGAGGTAGATCACAAAGCATTGACTGAAACTAGAAGATGAGAACATGATTCACAAATATGAATGTGGGCAGTGCACAATCTCTTGTGACTCAGAATGAGTATTTTACATGTGATTCATGAGGAAAAATAATTGTTTTATCAGATGCATTCCTTACTTATGGCTGGGGTTAATATTCACCTTACTTAAAATTGAAATTCAACTACCGTATCAGCACAGTGATTTCTTCCAACACAGCCACTAAAGAAAAGAAAGAAATTGCTTTATTCACAAACATGACACAATTCTCCCCTCCACACAAGCTCATTGGTTGGTGATCTGCAAAGGAGCCTGATGTGCTTTTTGCAGGGCTGCTGATGTACATTGTTTATTAGAAAATATTTCTTTGAGTAACACAAATAGAATCTGGGCATAATGTCCATACAGGTTTGTGAATGCTTTGGTCTGAGGAAGTAACAAACATAGCAGGGGGTTGGTGGTGCAAGAACAGTGACAGTCTCTGCTGCCTCAGACTGCCAGAGTTCAAATGGGGCCAGACTGGGGACCTGGCATCCCACCTCATGGACCATTCCATCTCAAGAGATGGATCAGCCAGGCCGTAAAATCCCCCTAACTGTGTACAATATGGCACCTCTTGTTCATTCTGATTTTTTTTCTGAGTCACTGAGGTATTTTTAGGGAATGCTAGTGCTTAGGAACTTACCTTCATCAGAAGAACAAATACTAAAGAGATTCACATTTAAATGTTCTCTGGTCATATTACAGAAGTGTTCAACAAAGATTAGGGAGGTTTCCATTAAAATGTTTCTGGGCTGTTTTGACTATCAGAATGGTTGTACAGAAATGTAATTTTCCTTAAGTGATCATTCCTTTCTATAACCACCTGAAGCTTCTTTTCATAATATGGACACCTGCTTCTCAGGAAATGAATAAAGTTCAGTGAAACCCTATCTCCCAGCATTGAGCATTTAATCCAAATTGTCTGGTGTGAGCAACCTGCAGTGTAAAACTCAGTGAGTATGAAGAACAGGAGGTGGGAAGGAGAGGAAAGTGTCCCTGAGCACCCAGAAAGGCAGAAGGAAGGCACCTGTGTCTGCTCATGCAGGAGAGATGTGCTTTCCTGGCATTCCCAGGAGCTCCTTTGGTGTGAGGAACCCACCCACTGCACTGGTGGGTGTGGTGGGACAGGGTTTGGCAGCTTTCTTCTTATACTTCTCTCAGGAGATTTTAATATTTTCTATTACTACTGATATCTAGCATCTTTTAAGTTAATGTCACATAGAAAAGCAACTCTTTGCTTGTATTTTTACAAATTATTCAACTTTGTAATGGTTTCAATGAGGTGAAGTGTGGCAATGTTGTTTAGTGCTGTATCTTGGTGATGGCTATCAGGAAACGGTTTTTAGTAGTCAAACTTTTAAGTGCATTATAGTTTTATTCTTTCTTTGATTTTGTAAAGAATCCATTGTCATTTGACTCTTGTATTTATTTGGTTAATTGCACCACTCAATGTTTTCACAATTAGCTTAGTGTTTTGTTAAAAAATGTTGGAAATTTAGTAACAAAAGCATGGAGTTTGTATCCTCCCTTAACATTAGTGGTTCCTTTTTGAGTGTAGTAGACTTGGGAAATCCCTGAATGTCAGTAACAGCAGCCATTGCCTAGTAGAATTCCAGTTCCCAGCTTGGAATTCCAAATTACATAAGACTGAAAGCTAAATACAACAAAAACAGAGGAAAAAAAAAAGAGAAAAGTTTTGGTTATGCCTGGATAATAAATGGAGTTTCTGGCAGAAAACCACAATATAGTTACTGATGAACCAAGCTCTAGTGCCAATAGCAGTGAATTGAAACAAAGAATGGGAGATTTTGGAAGGCTTGAGGATAATTTTAGGGAAAGTGAATTATAAGTGAACTTAGAATTAGCCTCTGCAACAACAGGATAATCTAGAAGTGACCTTAGCAGTCGGTGTTGAAAGTCAAAAGGGTGCATCTGAGTACAACAGTGGGCTGAAGAATTCTTTTCTGGAAAGAGTGTCAGCTGCTGGGACAACCTTGATGTTTGCAGAGTTGTTGTAATTTAGATTTAATCAGAGAGGATTGAAGTCTGCTCACAGAGGAAATGATGAATTTCCAGCTCTATAGATTTCCACCCTCTAATTGTGATAGTTTTTGTCATTTGAGTCTCACTGCAGCATAAATATATTGAATACTGTATGAATTTCCATTACTCAAATCTCAAGAATAAAGTAAGAGTTGGAAAGAAATGCCTGGGAGAAATTAACCTCCATCTTTTCTACAGAAGAGCTGGAGGCATCAAACAAGGCTAGAGGCAGGTAAATGAGTAGCAGAACAGTGTAGTAGCATCAATATTTAGTTAAACTGTGGAATTCTTTGTGAGAGAATGCCATGGGTGCTAAAAGTTTATGTGGGCTTAAAGCAAGGCTTGAAAGACAAAGAGAAAAAATCTATTGGGAATTACAAATAACATCACCACAACTACCTTGCAAAGTCCTCTAAGCTGAAAATAGTTGGAGGTTTGAAGAATTAATAAGAAAATGTCACACACATTTGTCCAGCTCTTAAAATTTTTTAAGCTGTCTGAATACTGGAAATACTGAATACTGGAAAACAGATACCAACATAGAATAACATTGGATCTGGCTCAGTAAGGGAGTTCTCATGAACACACTGCTGATAGTGATCTCTTTAAAGAAAAACAGCAATTTAAAATGTTCTACGCCTTTGTCAGACAGAGCATGTATCCACCCAGCTGCAAGCAGCCCATGCCCCTTCTCTCTTTGTTGGACTACTGGATTTCAGCTCAGGTGGTTCTAAAAGAAGGCAGTATGAAAAAGTCCTGCCCTTACAGAAATCTGTGTCCTCAGTGGGACATAGCAAGGGGGGACTGGCCTCAACTCTCCATCCTTTAATTCCTTACTGGACCCAGCCCAGGGGGGTCAAGAACTTCATCCTCTTTCAGAAGTCACTGTGGTGTTTCCAGTCACCAGCTAGAAGACCCCAGATTAGCTACTATGGGGTCATCAAGAGGGGAAATAGTCTGAGGAGTAAAGCAAGGAATGGTCCAAGGCCTGGGAAACATCCTTGCAAAGTCCTACAACCATCATCACCCCTAACAATGCACATATTTAACAAAATGTGTTCTTTTGGTTTTCTTTATTGGGACATCTAAAGGGGTGTTTTGGCTCAGAAGCCACAGATTAAACTTCAGAGGAAAAAAGGACATTTGCCTGTCCTCTCTGGACCAGTCCCAAGGTTTTTCTGTTTTATCACTGGGAAAAGCATTTTAGAAATGCCAGTACTGAGTGAGGGAGAGGGAGTTGCATTCATTTCTGCATATTATTTATTGGATTTTTGAAAAAAGAGCTGAGAAAAATGTTTATTTAAAATATTTACTGCAAATTATATTGTTAGTGTTCTAGAACAAATGGTCAGTTGATAGTTATTTTGCTGGCAAAAATAAAAAGCCTGGACCCCACACCTGTTTAGCTGTAACTGACAAACAAAACAATCATTCAAGTGGAGTGAAAACAAACCAAATGTCCTTGAATTTTCAAAGAAAATATAACTCCTCCATGTAGCCCTAGGACAACATAGTCAGTTTGTTGGGAAGCATACTTAGCAGAGAGCTACAAATCTCTTTGCTGAGAGGCTGAATGATTGTCATACATTTTGCTCTCTTTGTCTCAGTTGATAGTGTCTTTAATACTATTCAGAGATAGAGAATTTGTGCCTGTCACTGTACCTGTCAGAAAGGAGCAATACCCTCTGGCAGCAACAGTCAACTTTATAGAGTTTTATTAGTCTAATGAATGAAAGCCCAGTAGCATGCCCTGTAACACTTCTAAACTTTGGATTTTAAAAGGAATCATTACCAACAGTGAAAAGCAACTAGGAGCTTGTTTTATGTACACTTTCTTAAAAGCTCCACAAATTTTTAAAGAAGAAATTAATCTACAGTAATTTGTCATCAGTCTCTGAGTGACTGTAATACAATCCATACAATTACAGGAGGTTCTGCAGGAAATTTGTAAACACAATGCAATCATGTGTTTGCATTTGTGACTCCAGAGTAGCTGGGAGCAGCTGTATAAACTTCTGCTCCTGCACAGAAGAGACTCGGTGTGACCACAGCTGCGCATTGTTAATTGCACGGGATGCTTTCCTTGGCCACCATCTATGCTAATGACAGAGCTGTCCCTCTGTCTCTCTTTCTCTGATTCTTTTCTTCCTCTTAACTTTTGCTCCCAAAAGGTCGATAACATCTTATAAAAGGCCCTGGGTACCTTGCAGCAAATCCTTTTTGAGCTCTAAGCACAAACACATTCAATAAACTGTGAGGGAAATGTTTCTCATTTACTACTTCCAGTAAAATGAAAACGAAATAGCAAAGACTGCTCTACATCTTTTCAAGGTCTTGAGATAATTAGTTTAATAAAAATTCACTTTTATAAGGCATGATCCAAGTGTGTTGCTATCTGAGGGAAACTCCTGCTGACTGCTGTGATTCGGGCCCAATGGCTTTTCTGTGTTTTCCCCATTGTTTTATACAATGTTAATTTTTCAGCTCACACAAGCTTATTTGCCAAAGAGGACACAGGACATTTTCTGTCTTACAGTGGTGGGAGATTGCTGGAAAGAATACATTTAGGTAGTTAGATTTCTCTTTATTTGGTCTTGAACATTCTGTGGCATTTGCCATTATCAGTCTTTTCCACAGGGCCAGCAGCAGTCCTGGTGCTCCAGCATCCCATCCTGCAGCAGTAGGACAGCTTCCCTGGAAATGTAGCTGTGCTCCAGGAAGCTGATGAATCAATTGATGGGTCACTCAGGAAATAAACATGCGGGCCCACATGCTGTGATCTGTGCAGCTGAGATGTCAACAGAAGTTCACAAACACTTCCATGGGATGGATTCAGCCTGATTCACTCTGAATGTAGATTATAGTCATTAAGAAACCAAGGCTAATAAATTCCTTTACAGCTTGAGTGTAACACTATACATGCATATTATCATATTTAAAACATAATAATACTGTGCTTCTTTTGTGCCAGCACAGTTTCATCTGTTTGGCTATTTCTGTCCTTGCAAAGAATATGCATTTATAGCTCTTCTCTGCCTACTGATTGTCCAGAAACATTGGTCTGAAGTTTCCATAACCTGCAGTGTGGGAATAGTCATCATAAACTTCATGTAAAAGCAGCAGTAATGGGTGCTAGTCAGCACATTATTTTAATCAAGAATGAAAATATTACTTCCTAATTCTAGAAGAATATTTCTTTTCATGTTGGTCAATTCCATAAATTCAATTTATTCTCTCTAACAACACATCTCATGTTTAGTTACAACAATGAATGCTCTCCCCCACATTAAGAAAATACTAATCAGCTTATGTATTTTCTTGGTGTATCACTCAGAGTGTGTCTTATCCTCTCTTTTCTTCCTCGTGGTATAATTTATATGAGATATTTAATAATACTGGACATCTCACTGCCCCTGTTATGGCACATTGAGATGAGCCAGTTGTTGGTTTAGTAAACTGGCATCTACTGGAAAAAAATATCAAGGCATCAATGTCTACAGGTTATGCGAGAATTTTACATACCAAGTAACTATATTGCAAAATTTCTCTCTGCTCCAACCCTCTACAAATTTTTAGTACCTTGCTAAGGATTCTTTTCTCTCATTTCTGCTGCTAGATGAGTACATTGACTTCCAGAATCCTCTTAACCTACTTTGTTGTTGTTTGGAGTTTGCTTTTATTTTTTCTTTACTGAGAGGCCACAATTCTGATTGAATACCGGTGGCTTCTACAATCTCTGCATGCATGCATGTGTCATAAATTACCTTACTATAGATATATATATCTAAGAAATATGAATTCTCCTCCCTTTTGTCTCAATACTTTTTTTGCTTCTACCTTATTTTCCTTGCCTTCTTTTTAGAACACTCAGTCTATTACAAAGAAAAATGTTAATACTTTAAAGGTACTGTCTCAAAAGCTATTGCAATTCCTGCCTTTTCTGGAGAGGAATGAGCTTACTATGGCAAAAAAAAAGGGAAAGGTTACAGAAAGATTACAGATTGCCATATTTACCCTTCTGCCAGAGTCTTACCCAGATTGTGTGTAGTGACTAATGTTAGGCCTTAAATATTGGTGAAAATGTCTATATCCCAGCTCATAGTCTAATCATAGAATTCATCCCTCTGGGAGATCTGAAATTTCTACTTTTATGAAAACTTTACATTTTCTATATTTTGAGCAGCAATATGTCATTATTGAGCTGACCCATAGACCTTGTATATTGGTAACCTTAGTGGAGGATTGCTGAATGCATGAGGGAAGAGATCAACTATTCTCAATGAAGACAATGTCTGTACAATGCCTAAAGAAATGAGAAAGTGGAAGTGATCAAGGATGTGTTTGAAAGAAATTACAGCTGAGCTGAGGAGAATTTATTTGCCTGAGTTTTCTTCCTCTTGAAGAGGAAGGCCGTGGAGTAGTGAGTTTTTGGAGATGCTTTCTATATAGATTTCATGTTGTCTCACAGCTGTGGCTTAGGTTCCCAAAAACCAACCCTTTTCAGAAATTAAGAATAATACAGAAAGAATTCACAAATAGCCAATACACATATTGAGCTAAAAGCACACAATGTAAAAAGCCCACAGAAGAAAATAAATAGATCTCCCAAGACACTCTTCCTACTTAGTCAAAGCTTGCCTGTTCTGCTCACAGGCAGGGCCAAACAATGCTGCTTCTCCATCCTGCAGCTCTCCCTGTCATGCCCTTTAAGCTTCATAAATTTGGCTCTTTTTTTCCTTTTTTTTTAAGAAATTTTTCATCAGACCTTGTATCTGTGTTTCATATCAGCAGATACCATATTTTGCTTTCTATTCTTGCTAGAATTCTCACTCATTTCCCTTATTACTGTCATCTGAGCTACCTTTATTGTTCCCCTCCTTTAACTCTCCTTTCCACTCCTTTTTCTCCTCTTCGAAACCATCCAAAAAATTCCTGACCACAGTCTGAACATATTTTTCCCATGTATTGGAGCCTTCCTTGTTTCTTACCCTATCAGGGTAGGATTTTCATCTTATCAGGCCCAAAATTCAAAGTTCTCATTGCACTGAGAGTTTTTTCAGGATGCATTTTTCCTCAGCTGTACCTTTGCTTACAAAAACCTGACATCATTGTGATAATAGGATATTTGGTTATAGTGAATTCTATTATTCAGAATTGGTTTGTTTTTTAAATATTTGGGTGGAGTTTTTGTCTGCAATATTTTCTTTTTAGAGAAATGAAATTTATGTTTTGTTTGTGTCTCCAAAGATTTTTTTAAAAATGTATTTCACTTTAAGTGATGTTGTCTTCAACTGCCCTTTTGGGGTGATATTTCAGTTTAGAGCATAATGTCTGGTGAAACAGGAGCTGTTCTTCCTAACTGTTGGACAATCAAAAGGCAGGAATGGGACAATTCACTGTGCTGGCAGAGGAGAGTTTCTTCTTCTGACTCGTGAGAGAAATCCTGGATCTGAAGAGAATTACTGAGGGGCCAAAGGTGAGATGATAAATTTGCCTGTTTTTATCTACATGCAAACTGTACAGGTTAGTACCTGCTTGAGGTACCACTTCAATGCACTGGGAAACTTTTTGTATTTGCATATAGTTTTGTGTAGAATACAATTGCCTGTGTACATCACTTGTGTTTCATATCTCCTCTTTGTCAAGATAACAAACTTAAATCTAATTACATAGAAAAGTAGCTTAACTTTTCTGATGCACAATGATGCTCTGTATTAACCACTCCTTAAATCTCCAGAGTAGTGTTTTTGGTAGTCCCATGGTAACTTTGGTTTTTCTGTATGGTCTTTGGGACATTGTTTTCAATTCAGCTGCCTGTATGGTGAGAAAGGTTTTATGTGGATATCCCAGCCCTGGCAGATCAAGGCTGGGCTGGGTAAGGCCTGTTCTAGTGGGAGGTAGGGGGTTGGGACTAGATGAACCTTAAGGTCCATTCTAACCCTTTAACATTGCATGATTCTATGATCTTCTCTAAATCCTGTAATCCTCTGCCTGGATAGAGCTGGTGGACATTGTGACAGAGAGCTCCATCCTTGCCTTAGCTGGGACTGCAGGCAGCCCCGTCCTCTAGTCTGAACTTTTGGTCCCAATAAGCCAGGCAGAACTTGGCTTATGACCCCTCCTGAGAGAGCCATGGCCATGGCTCTGCTGCGGTTTTGGAGATGGGGACAGGATCCAAACTGAACTCCTGTTGAGTGGCAGACTCTTTCCTTGCTGTGGTGAAGGTATTGATGGAAGCCCCTTGCCATCCCTGCCTCTGCTCCACACTGCTGTCAATCGATTGGGCTTTTTAGCAGGGAGCCCTCCTCCACAGTCACACAGCAGGCTCCTAGATGAGCTTTGATGTCAGGTAATCATTGCTGTATATGGTAATAAATGATGTGTTTACCTAACAGAATTCCCTTGGCCTTTGATATACTCAGACATGTTATCAAAGTGGTGCAATGACATCTTGTACAATGAAACAATGGGAAAGTGCAGAACTGTACAAACCCAGCAAGCTGAGCCCAAATGTATGTTGCTGTGCAATTATGTTATTTGCCCTTAGGGCAAGAAACACAGCTGAAGGAAGTTAATATCAATACCCTTATGAAGTCCTCAAGGAGTATTTCTGTGATGGACATGGCACTTATTTGAGAAATCACTGCAAATCACTGTCCTTGTACCTGTTATTATGGATAAGGAGTTGGAATGCTAGTTCCACTTAAATTTTGGGAGCGAATTTCATTAAGTTGTTAAATATCATTTGTCTGGAGTTCCTTAACACACAAAGTGTCTCAAGATGCTGATGTATTTTTCCCTTATAGACTTCCTTTTCCATATGGCTTTACAACTCTTTCGTATGGTTTTCCAAAATTCTCTTTCTTTTCCTTTCTCTTTTTTTTTTTTCTGCCATGGCCTTGCACTAATCTAGGAGGACAAGTCTAGAGGCTGCCCATGTCACCTGCCTAGATGAAAATAGTCTGT
>NC_080605.1:7034478-7121978 GCF_027887145.1 Ammospiza caudacuta
ATATATAAAAGATGGAAACGTCCTCTTTTTGACTAAGGTACTGTAATTCTCACAACATGAAAAGTAGCTCAAAGAAAAATCTGACTGGCCCCCTATCCTTCTTCCTTGTTTCCTACAGAGCTGTATCCAAGACATGCTTTATAGGTGACTGCATACATCATGCAGTGCTCTAAGTGTGTCTTTACAAGTATCCTGAATGCTGCTTGAGTATGGAAATTACCGACAAAAGAAATTAAGAGCAGGAACCCCATGATTAGACTAATGCATTGATCAAGTCAATTCTTCTCTGTTTCACTGCCAACACACCACATATAAAAGCGTCATTAAAGAAACTTTGCTGTCTCTCCTACTAATGGTCTACAATTTGAGCATGCCCAGATGATTGACAGGCTGTGCCAGGGCTGCCTGTGTTGTCTGAAAAAGCCACATCGGATCAGCGGAAGCTTAAAGCAAAGCATAAATTATAGATATATGTCTGTTTCTTTGATGATGTGAGACTAGTAGGTGCATCCCACTTCCATCACACAAAGAACCACACTTTCATGCAGCTTTTTCACTTTGTCACATCACATTTGAAAAAACAACAGTGAAAACATAAATGTTCTATTTTTTTTAACAAACAGCCTGTTCAAAGCCAGTTTTGAAGTTCTTCACTTTCTGAATTAATTAAATATAAACTAAGTGTTAAATTGCAAAGTTCAGTGCAGCGAGGATTGTTGCTTATTTTCTATATCTATTTGTCATTACTGTTAACTGTTATGCATGTTTCTGAACCAGAGCTACTGAACTGGAATGCTTTTAGCATTTTGACCATCCAAAACAAAGGTGTTTAGAAGGCACTGGAAAGGGAGATTCTTTTGCTTTGTAAATTTTATTGAAAAAAGCTGGCTGAATTGCATTGCTTCCAAATGATAGAATTTTCAGTAGTATTGCAATGATGAATTCGGGGTTCAGGATACTGCTTATAATTATCAAGCAAAATGAATGTATAACTACTTATAAAATAAAAGAGACTGGCATTATAATCCTACCCTTCCAACAGGAATAGCATTGCAGGCTTATTGCAATATTAAAGACTAAATGCTACCTATTTTTTTGATGTTATTTCTAAATCAGAACCAAAATCTTGATTATAGATTGATTCATGAATTTGATGGTTGTGGCTAATAGTCAGCCAAAAATAATGACTCACTACCTTCAGTCACAGAGTAGTGACTCTAGAAACGCCTTCTACATTTACAGCTTCAATTAAATGCTTAAAATATAATACTAGGGAGATACAGGATAGATCCATTACGTATTTGTAAGTTGCTACAGAAGAGGGACTTGACGACACTTGACTAAAAAGGATTATATCTTTCTTTAGGGTGGCTTTTTTGCTTCAACTCTTTAGTATGAGAGAGTTTCCTTGTTGCCACTGAAGTTGCTCTCCAGCTGCTCTGTAATGTTGCCATTTGTGCTTCGCTGATGTCCAGTTCTATTTCATAGAAATAGTTTATTGAGTAAAGCATAATTGTCCTTTGTACAATACTCATCTTGCATCACTTCTTTTAGAGATCAGACGTTTCCTTTTCCCAAAAGGTCTAAAGATCTGTAAGTTGACATAATTCTGCACAAATCACTCTGGTAGTGTAACTTAGACTGTCCAAATTCCCCTTGGACTGTGGCCTCTGTAACTGTGCCATCACTCACTTAACTTCACCTTATCTTTAAATAACTTTAACCAGAAGGGACTTGTTCAACTCACCACCTCTTGAGTAATGTGAATTATTTATATGATCTTCATATGTGTTCGTTAAGCTGTATGCAGTAAGCCTAAGTGTAAGTGTTTATTCTGTTCATCCATAAGTGTGTTACCCCAAGCTTTGAACTCAGGCTAACCACAATAAAAATCTCTCTATTTTGCTGTTCTTTGATGAAAATGGACATCATTTTTTCATGTTGTACAATGGCAGCAGTGTTGTCTCAGACGGGCACAAAGAGACATTTCACATGTTCAGTGTTGTCTTGCTGCTTTCCAGAGCACCTTCCCCTCCTGCTCTGCAGAGCTGAGTGTACAGGAGGCTGCATCCCAACATGTCTTACAATATAAACATGCCACTGGAATGGCTACTGTGGAAGTGATGATTACAATAGTCCTTTCTTATCAATTCACTGCTTTGCTTGAGCAGTTATTAAGTGCTCTTTGTCTGTAAAGGAATGTTAAGCACTGAGAAATAAGAATTCAGTAAAGCAGTCCTGTTTGCTACTTAAAAAGGCCTCAGTTCGAATGGAAATAAACTAAAACAGTCATGCTGAAATCCCCATATATTTCTAGGTGAGACTGGAGAGCAGTGCACATGGTCTCTTTAGAGGTAAAGCTCTTGGTGGAAAACAGTTGCACCAGTACTGGTCTAAAATCTTTAAAAGGGGATGGAAACAATAATTTTTCTAACTGACACTACTACACTTTGGTGTTCTTTATTACCTCTGCTTTCCATTTGAAATTTGTCCAGAACAGCAGTGTTTACACATGTCCTGTTAGAAGTAATGCCAGAGGGACCTCAAAGGCATGAGTCTTGTTCCATTCTTCTTTGGTTAATTTTCCTCCAACATGAGGTATTTTAACACCTCCATAGATCATAGGATGAATAGAGTCTACAGAATCAAACATTGTGCCTCTTTCAGCATTAAGTGTGCTCAGGTTAGAACTTGCTTAATTTATGAGCTGTGAGGCAGCCATGAAACCATGGGTAGGCATATTGTTAGAACAGATTTCATTTTTCAGAGAAAAAAAGGGAATTTTATTTTGGGCTCTGAGGGGTTTTTTTTCCATGTTGACTGGTTGCTTTGGATTTTTTTTCAAAACTGGTCTTTGCCTCTTCTTTTTGCCTTTTTTTTTTCTATCAGAACATTTTTTATATAATTTTTGGGGGTTTCCCCACACACCCCCCTTCTTTTCTGCATCTTTATTTACAGTGGGCTTCCTCCTTGGCAAAGCAGCTTCACGTGTTTCATGGTTTTCTGCTCTTCTGAACTGGAACATGTTCTTGTGTGCTCTAAGAGCACATAGCTTTGGAGGATCTACAAAAGACAAGATATTTCATGCATCCTTTCTGAAGCCTATTTCTGACAGTCCCTTGAAACCAATTCAAAACTCTCCCTAATTATAATAGGACAGGTTTGTGTCTGCTTCCAGTCAATAAAGCTTTGTTCTGCCTCAGGGATTTTACTTGTACCTGATTATATAATGGAGGATAGAAGAATCAGGCAATAGTAATTTTAATCCCTGGCTGTCTTTCATTCAAATAAAATGTGCAAAGAGATGTAGTGAAAGGAAGAAATGTGAATGTCGTACTACTAGAGCAAACATTCTACAGTGAGTTCTGTTGGGTGGGACACTGATCTCCCCCTCTACTTGCCCTTCTCCAGATATTTTGGGGTTGATATTGGACAAGAAGGCAGTGTTTGGAATGGCAGGTCCCTCTGGTCAGGAGGCTGCAGTGCATTGCAGGCAGCCTCCAGCTCTGGGGGAAGGCTCAGCTCCAGCACCAAGTGCTGCTCAGACTGTCACACTGGAGAAACAGAACCACAAAACCAAAACACTCAGTGCTGTATTGAAGCAAGCCTGGGTTTGTGATCCCCATTTTTAACATTTCACTGGGGTATTCAGTCCCAGGCTTGCTTCTGTCCAAGCAGCACCAAAAAGCTGACCCATATATAATGTTTTTAACACACCATGGCCATTTTTCTGTTCTTAACACAGGTTATGTATTTCAAATTTTTGAGAGTCTTTCTAAAAATAATTAATATTATGTCATAACTTAGGAAACACACTAGATTTCTTTTCTTGATGTGACTGTTCCAGAAGCCAATATCTTCACAGAGAACAATCCTAGCTCTGCATCCTGTGATGAATATTTGGCTAGCCTATTGTCAGATCTGGGACCAAAAATTAAAATAAAAACTGTTATTAAGTAGGGAGGAAAAGAAACTACATTAAGATATTAAGGTTTATATTTTTCCTGCGAAGGTCTAAAAGGAATGAGGTTCTATTGCTTACAGAGAAATTAATTTGTCAAGGTACTCCACTGACAAACTGGTAACAACAGATCAACCTTACAGTGCTCCTCAAAATTCAGTTCTGTGACCCCCAGCTTGGAGTCAAGAGTGGGGAACCAGGAGTAATAAAGGATCAAATGAATCTCCTCACTTTTTGTATCTGGGTCGGCCTAATTGATCCCAGCAGGCTTCTTCATGGCTGGGCTACCTCAATCAACCCTCCTGCATCCTCACCTGGAGGAACTTGTCTGCTTATCCAGCAGCTGGGGCAATCCCTCTGGGGAAGAAAAGGTTTCCTCTGTTACTCCTGGGAAGATTTTTAACCTCATCAGTGCCATGTACATTGCTGGGCACTCAACACCACAAATGACAAAGCAATAGTTGCACCTCCCAGCACACCCTGTGTTGGCTTGTACTCAATGGTATTCCACAGCTGGATTAGATATTTAAAGTAGCTAGATATTTAATTGGGTTTCTTAATGTTTCATGCACTTAGCAGTCTATAATCTGTCTTTAATGTCTTTCTGTAAAACCTGATCAAGAACAACAATGCCTTAAAGATAGATACAGTTTTAATATATGCACCAGTGAACTTACTGAACCTTTGCTGCAACACATAAAAATATCCTCTTAACCTGTATATTAAATGTTGGGGTTGGAAAATTTCTGTACATTTGTTGCTGTAGAACTTGTATATGTGTGAACTTACATGTTTCTAGGTGCAAAAACTCCTAAAGTCATTTAATAAGTATAGTAACTTTTGCAGGATTTTAGCCAAGTATCTAAATCAAGAAGCACTAAAATCTATTTAAGAGAGATCACTTGTGTACAGTTTTTACTTTCAGGTCTAGATATTTAAATTCAGTTGGCTTGTATCTAACTTGTAGATGCTTACACTTTTCTACAAGGTTGTTGTTATTTTTTTTAATTTGGAAATGTTTTATCATTTTCTGATCAAAATAATGCATATTATTTAGAAGCTCTGACTGATAATGAAAGTTTCCTTTATTTGTTTTCCACAGCTATACCTACCTTCTGTATTTTTACATTCATAATAATCCAAGATTTTTTTTCATCTGTGTATATATGGGAATAACATGGTGGTTATATCCTCTTTAGGTGAAAAGGACTAACTGTGCAAACTGGTAACTGCTTTAACTTTTGGTTTTCCTCTCAGACTAATTTGAAAATGGAAAAAGTGATTTAGCACCTGAAAAAAAATTGGTGCTATAGACTGAGCCTTGTTTCACCCCTTTCTAATTTCTTTCTTCATCTATCGCATCTATCCCTGAATTATCAGAATGCAAATGCATTAACATTCATTACATCTGCTGAGGTCAGAGCATTTGAATAATTCCAAATTAAGGATGGTGACTTATCATGTCCTTAGTGTAGCAGACCTCAAATGCTGACTTGTTCAGCTGTCATGGTGTAACACCAACCCCAGGCTGGGCTTAAATACTGAAAATTAAAGTCTGTGGTAGGGCTGCAGTGAGCATTGCACTGCTCTTTTGTTCATCCTCTTTTTATTTTCATCAGCTGAGCTGTTTCAGGTGCTCACTTTTCTCTGGAGCACTGGAGCTGTTCCAGCAGCCTGTGCATCAAAGGGAGCTGCTAGGGAAGGGAAGGGAAGGGAAGGGAAGGGAAGGGAAGGGAAGGGAAGGGAAGGGAAGGGAAGGGAAGGGAAGGGAAGGGAAGGGAAGGGAAGGGAAGGGAAGGGAAGGGAAGGGAAGGGAAGGGAAGGGAAGGGAAGGGAAGGGAAGGGAAGGGAAGGGAAGGGAAGGGAAGGGAAGGGAAGGGAAGGGAAGGGAAGGGAAGGGAAGGGAGCAGGGCATCCCAAAGGGAATGGGACCTCAAATGGAGCATTTCAGGAGCAGGGCATCCTGAAGGGTCTGAGCATTGCATCCTGAAGGGAATGGAGCAGTGCACAGACACAGGGCAGCAGCTGCACTGGATGGAGTGGGGACTGTGCAGTGCTGGCTGTGCCACCAGGATCTGCAGCAGAGTGCTCTTCCTCAGCTGCCTGGGCACTGCTCACATCTGCAAGTTTAGTGCATCCTTATAAAATGTGCTTTCTTCTGCCCCCCATGCTGCACAGCTCTCATGCCAGTCTCACTCAGGTAGGGTGAAAAATATTCTAATATGTTTCTTGTCAGTTACAGATCTTAAGATTAGTCAGAAGGAGGGAGATACCTGTGTTTTTGTTTTTTCTGCCACTAGTTAAACTATAACATTTTTGTGTAAATAAGCTTTAATTTCTCAGTGGCTCTGATGGTTATTTAAGCATAGTGAGAGTGGAGACCTGAGAACACATTCCAGTGTCTGAAGGGAAGCTGGAGAGGGACTCTTCCTCAGAAGCTGTGGTGACAGGACAAAGAGTAATGGGTACAGGGTGAAAGAGGGAAAATGCAACACAGATTAGAAAGAATTATTTTACTGTGAGTGTGGTGAGGCACTGGAACAGGTGGCTCAGGGAGGTAATCTCAAAAAAGGAAACACAAGGTTGACTTGAGACATTAGCAGCAGATCTGCATCATTCCACCAAATTGCTTAGACAGTTGGTTTAGTTTATATCCTATTGAATTGTGTGTGTGTAGGTGATTAACCAAGGGCTGTATAAAAGGTGGTTTGCTCTAACAAGTGGCCTCGGAAAATATGTAAAACTTTCAAAATCTTGACAGCCCAGTGTCAAAAAAGGGTTGATTTAAAACATATAAGAGAAGTGTGTTCATGATAATTTTGTGTCCATCACAGAGTATCAAGCTGTCCTTGCTTGCCTTGTCCTAATGTCCACCAGGAATGAGATCTTCAAAGCTCTTCATGCAAATCCCACACACTGGGAATAGATGCCAGGCTCCAGGTACTGTACACACACTGCTTGCCCTATGTCATTTTATTTTCATCCTTTCATGATAATATATGAGAAAATCTTATAAAAATACTGTATTTTGCTCCAGATTTAACTTTCTAAAGGTTTTTTCATTTCCCTTGCTTTTCAATATATGTTTGAAACATCCTGTCTAGAAATTACCCAGTACTGCTGGTATTTCATTCTACTGAACTATTGTTTTCACTTTGAGAATCGTCTTTTCCTTTCTTTTGAAATAAGACTTAGACTAAATACCAAAATTCTTTCACTGCATATTATGGCTGAGTGCACTAAAATATAAAAATCTTGATTTAAGGTTTTTTGAATTCAAAGATCGTAGGCAAGTGTTCATTTGAAGGTTCAGTGGCATTTTGAAATGAGAACATCATATATAAAGATGTCAGAGATGGAGCCTCCCACAGTGAGGTTGAAAGAAGAAGAACAGAATGAATAGAAGAGTTTCTGGGTTCCAAGGAATTTTAACATCTCATTACTTGAGATTACTGTACATATAATTTTCCAATATTTTGTATTATAGGCTTTGAATGTATTGGTTAAAATTGCTTCATGCCTGGCATCAATTTAGTCTTATTCATTATCTCCCTTAAATAAAACCTTAAAAATAGCTGGTTTCAGTGAGTGAGCAATTTTCTGATACGTACAGATCCTTCAACATTTCTAAAGTGAACTTGTAAATGAAAACAGACTAGGAGGTAGCAGTCCCTCAGCATTTCTTGAGCAGCCTGGTATTATAAGAATTCAAGCAGTTATAATTTTTTTTCTAAATTTATACTTTATCATTTGCACCATAGTTCATCCCAGATTTTCATAATCCTACAATTCATGCTCTTGCTTCCTGAACAATGCTGACTTTCATAGTCTAATGACAATGATTGTGATATTATTTTTGATGTATATGGTCAGTACTTTGATCAGTGTTTGTATGTCTTTGGTAATCCAAAAAGGGGGATAGAACTGTGATAGAACTGAAGTAGGCTGGGTTTTGCACCAGAAGAATTTCTATATTTGCTCTGGCAGCTACCTTGATCCAGTGGTAGAACCGAGGTCATCAATGACCTCATCAGCCACACCTTGTCTTAAAATTTGTCTCCATTTCTGTTTCACTTCTATGACACAGCTGTAATGTGTCTTTAAGAAACTGAGGTATTAAATGCTGTTAAATGCCTGATCATACTCTTCAGTATCTCAAATTTTTAAAAAGTCCTATTAAAACATGTACCATATGCTTTCTATCTTTGTACCAGGGGTTTGAAACTGTAAAACTTGTGACCTTTAAAAGTAGAAAGCAACTTCCATGGCATTTCTAGATATCTAATTTAGGTAAATATTACATAAATTTATAAAGTCTTAGAGCTGGTTATCATATAATCCTATATCTAAAACATCTATTGAAAGTACCAAATAAATAAATACATGCATTTATTTAAGAAAAATACATCCATCATTTACCATGTAACCCTTCATGAATTTGTAAGAGCTTATAAAATAATTAGTTAAACCCAAGATTCCTCCCTTCTGACAGTGAAATGAAGTGTTCCAGTTAGTTCAAATCACTGTTTCTATTTCTTATGCTTTGGGGTTCTGTCCTAGGGCTTGAGAGAAACCTTCTGTTCTAGATACACCAGAATCTCACTCCATATCTTGCAAGACACTTCTTGGAGCTGAATGGAGAAGCAAAAGCAAGGAAGGAGAAGAAGATGGATCTGCCTTCCATTTTCTTTCATGTCTGCTGGGGAAAACAGAGATGGTGTCCTGTGAAGGATCTAGCCAGAGTTTCCTGCTGTGAAGCACTGGAAGTAGCTTCCTGGAAGGTAATTATGTTGTGTCATGCCAAAGAGATTTTAAGAGCAGATTCAATAATGTCTGTCTTTGTGAGGAGTAGAGGTGAGATCCTCTCACTTTGCAAGTGGTTGAAGGTGGAGGTCCTTAGAAATAATGACCCTTTTGGCACAGGGAGAAACCTGGTGTCTCGTAATATCTCAGAAATTTTGAGAGTTGGTATTAATCAGACAGTTCAAGAATATTTGGGAAGCCTTGCTCTGGCTGATCCTTTCAACTTGCCATTTCTGTCTGGCTGCTTCAAATGCAGCCAGTTTACAGTGCCACTAGTGTGATATACCAGCCACACAGAGATATTTTTCCTTTCCCCTTTCCTTTTTGCTCTTTCCCCTTTCCTTTTCCCTCCTCCTCTCCTGTTGGAAGCAGGGCTTGGACAGAAGGGCTCTTTGCTTTCTCAGGTAATAGGTGGGTCACAAAAAGAGTAACCTTCCTTCCAGCTCCTTGGGAAACACCACAGTGTCTGACTGGCCTCTGAGGAGAGTTCTGTCACCCAGGGATGTCCCATGGCTTGGGAAGAGGTGCATCACAGCAAGTGGAGCAGGCAGGGCAGGCAACATTCCCTCTGCCAGGGGTGGGAACCTGTGCTCTGCAGGAGGAGGAGCTGTGCTGAGACCCCTCTGTACCTCTGCACCATGCCACACCCAAGGCAAGAAAGGAGGCAATAGGAGCTTCCTATTTTCATTTTTTGGAAAATTCTGACAGAAAAATAAACAAAATAATATTATGCAAATAGATATATAATCTGAAATAGTGGGAATGGACTGAAATAGTTAGTGAGTGGTTTAGTCTAAGAGAAGCCTACAAAAAATCACACCTGGACACAAAAAGCTGAGATAGCCACTCACATCAGTGCCAAGCTAATGAAAACATGCAACCTTTCCAAACTGGTAACATTTCAAAACCTTCTCCTGTCTTGAACTGTACTTTATTCCTTCTCCTCTACTAGCTTCTGAAATGAGTTTTGCTTGTTATCATAGGCAGCTTTGCCAGTTCTTACTACTTCATCATGAACTTCGAGGTATTTGATGCTTTATTTAAACCCTCAGCTCCCACAAATGCAAAAAGAAATTTTTTTTTAAAAGTAAAACAAAACTTTCTAGGTCTCATGATTATGTAGGAAGCTTGAAAGTGTGATCCCAAAAATATACCTTAAGACTTAATCCCTGAACATTCAGAAGTCATCATGTGAATATAAAGAAACCAAAGTATGCTGGGGGTTTCAAATTCTTGTTTCTTTGATTTTTTTTTTCCTAGTCTCATGGATATTTAGTCTGTTTTAAGAATTTTGGGAAATCCAATTGATGATCTTGTCAAAGTTTGCAGCAGTGCATCTACTGAATGAAGGTTATAATATTTTTACTGGAGATTCAAGCCCTGGTGCAGAAAGGAGACAGGGACTTCTCCCTGGAGACTAATGGTAAGACATTTGACATCTCATGGCTATGGCTCTCCAGTTTATCAAGCAAAAAAAAAGAAGCCAGAAAAGAAACTAAAATCCATATACCAATTGCTTCTTAAAACTTGCCATTTGCTTTACATGCCCTACAGTACTTTCTACTAAGACCATGTGGTAGGATCTCCTGTGCTTGACAAGAATGTGACAAAGAGTTTATTTGATGTTTTAAAATCTTAGGATTATTTGTTAAATGAAAAACATTTTTATTTTTTGCAGAAATGTGAAAATTAGTAACAGAATCATTTACCATGACTGCATTTACATATTGATTCTCGCAATAACTCTTCTGACTTTATTATATTTCTCTTTTCCAGCTTGCCTTTGTGACCTGGCCCATTCCTGAAAACTCTGTTGCTATGTTTGGAGAGGACAGGAACAGAACCCAGACTTTCAGATTTCCTTTAAGCAAGTTACTTTTCCATCCCTTTCCCTCATGAAAATAACTTTGAAGATCCTTACTGAAGCTAATTGAGAAGGTTGAAAGCTTGCCTCAGATATTTCCTCCTCCTAAAGCTTATTCAGGAGCCTCCAAGGATTGGGCTTTAGGGTCTGTGGGCTGCTCAAATAGGAGGCCAAATCCTCAGAGGTGCTGAGCAGCTCCAGCTACAGACTTGGCTTCTTGTTAGCAGTGGCTTCCAGCAACATCTGCAGCTCCTGCAGGGATCAGGACTTAGTGGCTCTTTGCAAGTCCCAACAGGCATCCATTCATCCAGGCTGATACATTTTCATAGTTCAGTTTCACTTGCAGTAGGATGTTTTCCAAAGCCTGTCTAGTGTGCAGGAACTTTGCATATTGCTGAAGATCCTTGTGCAGCTGAGGGTTGTGAAAAATCAGGGTCTTACAGTCAGATAAAGCTCCCGTTCTGTTTGCAGGCTGCACTTGGCAGTTCCCTTGCTTGGACAGGAATGTATTTTAGGGAACCTTAAGCTGAAATTATTTCCCAGTTTGCTGTCTCCTCTCCAGTAGTAAACACAGTTTCAGTTGGTGTTGCTGACAGAATGATCCAGGAGCCCTCCTCTCTCCTGTCCTTGTCACAATCACCTCTCCAAATGCTTTAGCCGTCACAATCTCAATGTCTTGAATTTATGCACTGAGGAAAGTGGGCTCCTAAAATTATGAATGTTGCTTTCAGTCTGCTTAGCATGTCATCTTACTGCCACAGAGAGTAAAATGTCTCTCCCTCAGATGATTTCTGCTGAGAAGCTTGATTCCAGTTTCTGTTTTCTGATCCACATCCAAATATTCTCCTTTTTCTATCTCCTTTTACTGAAGTCCATAAGAAGTTGCTAAAGCCAAGGATCAAATGGAGCAAATACAGCCATAACAACCCTCTGATGGGCTGTTTCTGGTCACACACTGGTATAAACTGGCAGTAACTGGTAATATCAATAATTACCCAAACTTACATCAAGCAGACTGGAGAAGCAACATGCCATTTGTTACATAGAAGCTTACATAGAAAAAGTGATCTGAATACTAATAGGATAATATATTAAATTTATATCATGATTTTGGTGAGCATAACTCAAAGTTTTCTAAGCTCTATTTTAAAGATGAAGACATAAAGTTGAAGTGAGCTGCCCAGGTTCATGCTCTAGGTAAGTGGTTCAGCTCAGAACAGTCCAGTGAATTGTCTGGAGAGCTCTTTTGGCTCCATTATTATTTACCTTAGAAGTCTTCAAACAGTGAAATGAAAGAGAAGGGGACATGAGAGGAAATTAAACCATATAAAGACAACTAGCCAGCCAACTCTTCCTTCTCAAAAACACAAAATAAAAGTTTCATTCAATACCAACAAACCCAGATGTCACCAATTAAGAGCAAAAGTAGAAACAGACAATTCAGGCCTTTTGTTGTAGTTTTTAAAAGTGATTTTTCTATTGAAGCCCTACACATATATAGGATGCAGATCAGACTAATAATACACATTTCCAAATTCTAGTCTTTCTTTGTGATAGCACTCAGTTCTGTGTATGCCAAGGAAAATCTTAAATACAAATAAAAATCAGAGTACCAAATTACAAATTCCAACGCTAAAAAATTGTATAAACCATCAAATCATTTCCCATATCCCAATTTCCAATAATGGTGCTGTACAAAAAGAAATAAACAAGCTAAGAAATATTTCCACTCATTTGCAATGATACTTGACACTCAAGTGTTTTAGTCTTTTCAAAATATTAAGAGGTAATTAGGCTATTTTTTTGTGTAAGATCTTCATATGGTTATTTCCTTTCCCTCCTTGCAAATCTCCCCGAGTGCTGTTGTCTGTGACTTAGAAAAGCAGCATGCATGGGCTCTTTGGCTTTCTCTGTAAAGAGCTGGGCCTGAATGCAAGGAGCAGCTGCAAGTGCAGCAGTGTTGGTTATTGCTGTGCACACTCTGTAGCCTTGGGCTCTGACCTGGAAGCCGAACTCTGCTGCAGGCGCGGAGTCTCCATGAAGAGCACATGGGGAGAGAAGATGCTTCACAGGAGCCCTGGATCTCCCTGGCACATGGAGTACCCTGGAGGAGTGTGAGGGCAGCCAGGAAAGCTCTGAGGTGAGGGCTGTGTGGTGCTGGCTCTGCTGGGCTGGTGATCCAAAGGAAAATTTATGGGGTGGGCTTGTAAATGTTATTTTTCTGTGAAATTTGTCCCACGGCACAGCAAGGCCATGGGCTTCTTTTTGGGTAAGTGATGTAAATCTGGTCCTGGGGAAGGGGCACTGCCTTGGGGCATTCAGATCTAATGGAACACACACAGCACTTGTGTGGCAAAGCATGGCATTGAACATCCATTCACACATTCTACCCCTTGACTGGCATTGTGGAAGTGTTCACTCAGGGTCACCCTTCCTTTCCAAAAATAAACCTGGGACTGATTATAGATAGCTTTGCATCAGAATCATGTGAAACTCGTGGGTTTCAGCTCAGAGGAAACGTGGGAGGTTCTTGTTATGATTTTAAGTTCACTTGAATTTGAAACTCAGGATGAGACTTAGGGAAGGGAGGGCTGAACACAGATGGATCCACAGGAAAGAATACATTCCAACCGACCCGTGTGAAATGCAACTGCCAATGGTTTAGGCAGAAACCCTCACTCAAAACATTAAAACAAATCAAAACACATTACTCTCTCTTAAAATCTGACTCTTAATGCTACCAAATATCCTTTTTCCCATTCTAGGCAATACCATTTTTTAGGGGAAAAAAACAAAGCAGAAAAGAAAATGCGTAATATGTTGCCCAATGTAACATATCCCCACAGCAGCTTTAAAAAGCAGAGGAAAAGTATATTTTAATTAATTTATAAACAAAAGATTATTTCCTGCACTGCCAGCAAAAATCCTGTTTGCCGACAAGGTTCTGGCTTCAAACATTATCAGCAACTGGCAGGATGAGTCCTTTTATGTAAATGAATTCATTATTATTAATTTCTGCTGGTGCTGAACGATTTATGAACTGCTTTTCGAATATGGAAAAGTGGTTCATGAATCAGAGGGGAAAAAATGTTCAAAAAGTCCTGGGTCGATAAATAACAGTAGTCATTCATGAATCCCGCCCATGGTGTCTTTTATCTTCAGTAGGGAGAAGATCAAAATGATAAAATAGTAATGTGCCAACAAAAAAGGATTGAATGGGCAGAGACTGGTAACATTGTCCTCTCCGAGCCTTAATGGGCAGGGATGAATGGTGACAGACTATCCTTCACCAGCAGGCTGCCACAGACTGATTCTCCCAAGGTGAAGTGCTCCTTTTCCCTCCCACACAGAGCCAGGATAAGAGGGATCTCCTGAGCAGAGCCCCACGTGTGCCCCTGCCCCACAAACCTGCACAAGGTGTGGTCAAGGGATGCGGTTTTGTTTCTCAAGGAATACCTTGTCTTGGTTTGGAAAGACAGGTGTCTGCTAAGGAGGGCAGGAACCTCCCCTGAAATGGAAAATGTAAACCCCCTCCCTCCAAACTATTATAATTTTGAAATTAAGGGGCTCTCAGGCAAAGATATGGGAACAGGAATAACAGTTCTTTATTAGGGAAGAAAATAAAAAAATAAAATATACAATGCAGTAATACAAAACAACACAGAGCCACACTGCCAGAGTGATCACAGTCCCTGCCCCCTGTGTGTCAGGGCAGTGTCCCAGCCCCATGCCATGGGGGCTCAGCCCTCCTGCAGTGCCAGCTGTGGCTCTGCTGCAGCAGGGATCCTGCACAAGGGGGGAGTTTTCCTCTGCAGCTCCAGGGCTGCTGCAGATGGGCCTGGGCTCCCTCTGGCCATGCAGGGCAGCAGAAAGCTGCTCCTCTGGGAATGCAGGGGGCAAAGGCTGCTGGGGTATCCCAAAGCTCAGATTGGATCCAGGTAGGAATGCTCGGCTCCTCCCCTGGGCGGAGCATCTCCCCATGGGATGCTGGAATTGGATCAGCCATCCCCCCCAACAGCCTGCTGCTTCCCCCACATCTCTTACACCTCTTACTGAGAGCTCTCTTGGAGCTGGCATGGCACCCAGCTCTCCTCTGCAAGGGAGTGCAGCACCACTGGGATTGTAAACTCTCATTCCATGAGGAGGAGAGATGACAAGTACTTGATGGAAAGTGAGAAATCTGGCAGCTGTTCACTCCTGTTCTCTGAGCACACCACCAGCCCTGAACAGAGCAGGAGCCTTCAGGACAGCACAGTGTGTACAACAATTGACATTGGCCTCTCTTGATGGAGACATAGTTTTTCACCTGCATTTGTAGAAATCAGGCTGAAACTCAAAATATTGTGTGTACCTGGAGTGAGTTGTGGTCATAGAAGTGGTATTTTCTCCTTTAGACACTTCTCTGATATGCAGGTCGCCACAGAGAATTGGGCCAAATTTATCTCCAATGTAATTTCACTAAAATCACAAAGTTCTGCCCAGAATGAGTTTAGCTCATTATTTCAGTGCTAAATACAGGGCAAGTCTCATAAAAACAGAGTGGAGAAGGCCATAATAAAAATCTGTTCTCTAAGTAGCCTGTCTTTCTAGAGCTTTGATGTACAAAGAAACTACAGATACATATTGTGGTTGTTTGCCCTTAAATAGCTTTGCTCAGCTAAGAATTTCAAAGTCTTTTCAGATATTAGTCAAAACATCCTGTGAGGTGTGAGGTATTAGCACTGAAGGTGAGGTAAATGAAGAAAAAGCTACACTAGGTCTTTGTCAGACTCAGGAGTCAGTCATTCTAGACTGACTTTTCCTGTGCAACCAGTAGTCAAAAGTATCTTCCAGCAGAGGAAAATAAAATGACAGACTTGTAGCTGGTTTTTAGCCTTGTTCTTATGTATAATTTGACCATTTTCTTAATTTCAGATTGCCACAGGACAAAATCTTGTGCTTCTGAGCTCTGCAATGCAGTTTTAATCACCCCAATATACATCTTTCCATGACATATATTTTTCTGTCCACCAAAGACATAATGGCTACTCCTTTTATGGGAAACCAGGATTTAATCCAGTAAGTCTGTGAGAATCAATATTCTTGTGAAATGATACCATGTTGAAGTTATTTTATGTTATGTTGATGGTTAGCTAATTTTGTAATGGAGACATTTCTTCTAGAAGCAGACATAGTATAATTTAGTGGTAAAAACGTCAATCACAAGGGGTTGAACACTTATGTCAGGGCAGGAAGAGGGCAGATTTATTGATGGAAATGTATCTATATACTCTTTGTGGCACTCTGACCTGAAATATCCATTTTGGTTATAATTTTGTTTTGTGAAAATGACATCAACTGCAATCACTAATGTAAAAGTGACACTGGAATGCTTTGTTCCAGAGGCCTGATTTAAAAGTCTTGCTGCTGTTTGTTATTGTAACAGCTTCTCAATAGCAAGGAATTAAGGTACTCATTTAACTGCTCCTTTTCTCTTTCTGTAGGAAACCACACTGTTCTCTTTTTTTCCCCTACTGTTTAATATTGTTTAAATAATAAATATATAGCTTGTTTCATAATGACATTGAGGTAACCAAGAGAAAGGAGGCAGGTGCTCTGGCTGGCACTATATGTGGATATGTTTTTGTATGGCTTTTCTTCCTAATGCCAGTTAACCACCCACCCAAATAAAAAACATCAATAAGAATGGGTAGAAGAGGATGGAATAAAATAAGTAGAGAGGTTGGGAAAGGAACGTGGCAAGGAAGGAGGGAAAGAAAAAGCACAGTGCAGAATACAGGGAACATAGGAATGTCTCATTTGTGACTTCAGTGGTTTTTGTTTGTTTGTTGTTGTATTTTTTTACAAAACCCTCATCAATTAATTGGACTCTTTTTTGCAGATTTACAATAATGTAATTAAAAAAGAGAATCTGGCCAACCCTCAGCTTAGAGGATAGGAAAAAATCAGTAGGAGCAATGTGAATTTTACAGAGAAGCTGTGCTCTCCGGTGAAGCGCTGGCTATTGTCTATTTTCTGCTGCACTATCCTCCCCCAGAAGAGTGTCTTGAACTAAGTAATATCATGACATCCTAATTAGTAACAGCTTAATCTCTGGGCTAGTCCTGAGAAATCTGCACTTTAGTGTAGTGTGATTCTAGCACAATTGAAATTTTAATTTGGTATAACTGAGGATGGGGTGTTTTACCAGTAGCACACAATGCATTTGAGCTCCTCTCCCATCTCCTGCCCTTCCATTCTCACCCCTTGCATGACTATCACAAAGAGCTGACAGCTCACTTTTCTCTAACAATCGCGTGTTTTCACTGAGATGTACAAAATCCATAATCTCCTTTGTGAATCTTCATTCTTGGCTCCTTTTCAGGCAAACCAAATGACAGAATCTGAGACCATCCAATGTCCTGCTCTGGTGAGTCACAATGATTTTATTACTTGAATATAGAAACCATTTAGAGTCTGGGGAGATCCACTTCCAGCAGGATTAGAAGTGGATTTTCTCCTATATTTAAAGGCCAGGATCCCCAAAGATGTTTCCTTTGACTGGCATTCAAGACTTTTGAATCAAAAGTTGATTCATTGGAGAGTCCTCAAACAAGCAAAATCTGCTTATTAGGAAATGTAGAGCTCTGCTCATATCACCCCTGCTAGGGATGGTGTGAGAAATCATAGGTACCCATACAACAGGATATTTGTTTGCACTCTATCAGGCACAGCCAGGCAGATTCTCCATGCGGACTGGATGGGAAAGCATCTGATCCTCCCAAAAGTTAGGATTGCTGAACAGCCCCAGGGTGGTCACACATCTACACACTGAAGAAGAATCAAAATAAGACTGAAATTAGGTTCGCTTTCACACTTTGCCAATCAGATCGTGGGTAGTTTGTGCTGCAGAGAAATGCTGACTGGCAAGAACAAACTCATTATTAAAATAAGAAAAATGTAGTTGATGTTTTGGGTCTTTTGGTTCTGTTTTAAAACAGAGTTTTTGTTGTTTTTTTCTTAACCCTAGACATTTTAGTTCTGCCCATTTGCATAGGTAATATTGCCATCATATTTATTCACTCTGCTCATAAAAGAGCACATCACAAAAGTGCCTGGAAAATAAAACTCCAATGAGAAGGGACCCATCAAGTTTAAATGGAGGTTTATATTGCAGCATTATGAGGCAGAGGCTTGCACATTTGCAGCTCCCATGGCAGAAAGTGAAACTCTAAACAATTAAAGCAGCACAGACATCCTGCCCTAAAGGACTGTAAGCATTTAAAAAAGCAGCCATGACCTCTCTTTACTGGGCCTGTTTTCTATTTAATTTACAGTCTTTATTAGCCAAGAAAATCTTGGCTGGATCTTAGTCAAAGTGATGAATATACAAGCATTTTGATCTACAATTTGGGGCACTTCAAAGTATTCTTTACTTTATGATCATTTGTAATCAAGGTCAGAGCTCTGGTGGTAATTTAGATAGCACCTAAACATATTTATAATATTAAAATTGCTTTGCAGTAGCATGCACAGTGTCCTTTCTATTTTTGCTCACAGTAAGATTGGAGTTGCAACTGCTCAGGCTATCCAAAAGTTACTCCTACAAGTTTGTGTAAGCAGTTCCATGCCTAGGTTTCTTTTATTCAGTTCCCACAACGACACGCAAAATTTGACCTTATATGTGTGACAAAAAAATTGGTTTGTTTTCAGTGGTTTATTTATTGAACTATAAGCCTTACTAACTTTTATGGAGAAAAAGTAAACCAAAATGGCATAAAATGTGTAAAGAGGAGTTTTTGTTCTTTTTGTCATCTGTTTTTCTCACTTTTCCATATACTTTGCTCATGCCCTAAGGTATAGCAAGTCTCAGAAGTGTTTTCCCTTTTTAAGTGCAGGGACTCTCATGCCAGCAGTGCCGTGCAAAACAAAACCTAAAGTTGTGATGAGTCTTTTAGCACCATCATCTCAGGTTCTAGGCCTGCTTTTTTTCCAGATATTGTGTCTTTCTATACATTATGTCTGTCTACATATTTCTCTCTAGATTTATGCTTGCTAGGACAAACCATCTGATTTTTGTAGTTTGGAGTTTTGACAAGCACAGGCCAAAATTGAAGACTAGCACTGAGTCCCAGTTTCTCCAGCTTTGGCAGGCACACAACTTGCCCATTCTCTCTGACTCCACTGCAGGGGTCCATTTGCAATGTTCATATTAATCCTTTCCCTCTTCCACTGTGCACCCTTTCATCAGCTCCTTCTTTCCTCTTGCAGCCAAAAACATCCTATGGATATTTTAAGGCCCACCAAAGGCTCTCCCAAGACTGTTTTCCCCTATCACACCCATAATCAATGTGTATCCACCACTCACAACAGATTTTTGTTTGAAATTTTGATTTATTAAATTTTGGGCTGTAGTAATTTTGTTTTCTTCTGCAAGGGTCCTCTGCCATAAGAATCTACCAAGCTACCGCACTTGCCCTTCTTCACATCCTCCCTTAAAATTCTCCTCTGCTGTGACACCTTAAAAAAATGATAGTGGTTAAGCAGCTGATGTGCTGTGACTGCATAGTGATCATAATTATCTCCCAGTTACCTTGTCATTTCTGCCCCTCTCCCCATCTGTTTGCTGTCACTTGTCTTTTGCCTGGATCAAAGCCTCTTTGGGGTACAGCCCCTGCCTGGAATTCCTGTGCATTTGGATACTGTCCTGAGAGAAACATCTCGGGTTCTAGGCACTACTGCAGTGAACAGAAATAAAAATCACTGTTCCCAAAGTAAAATCCTCTGCATTTTTATATGCATAAATTATAGCCACATCCTGTAATCCATTCTTTTAGGCTAAACAATTGATTCAATGGTATTTGAGCCAGGGCAGGAGTTGGCCTATAGTCTTTACTCAAAACAAGCAACATAACATATTATTAATCACCCTAAATAGAGACTATCACATTCAGTGTTGCAATCCTACCTGTGGATAAAATAAATACCTTTCCAGAAACCTTATGACTTTTCTCATTTACACTAGGCCAGGCTGCTCTTATGAAAACTATTGTTCTGCAGGGGATTACAAGATTGCAGTGACTCCCTGGTTGTATTCCCTTTATGTTGATTGCTTGGAAGCTGACAGAGGGTGGTGAATACCCAGCAGAGTCAGTTGTTGGCCACCCTGTCTCTATATGCAAGGGGTCTAGAGGCAGTTCTTCCTTCCCATTCAAAGTTTTTATCTCCCACTAGGGCAACACAAAACTTCTGGGGGGTTGTAGTTTTTAATATTATTCTGAATTTTGTTAATATCCTCAAATATATCTTTATCCATGCTGCAACCACAGCCTGGAAGCTGCTGGTTGTAATTCCCCCGTTTGGGGAATCACTTTGGCCAGGAGAGGAGCTGGGGATGAAGCTCAAGCTCTTTGTACGTGCCTGCATCAGAAGTGCTGGTGGGAGAGGTGGTTCCAGGGGCCACGGTCTCCTGCGCAGCTCCTGAGGAAGGACAGCTGTGTGCTTCCTCCCGTGGAACTTGGAAGAGCTGCAAAGGAGAGGAAAGCCAAAGCCAAAAATAAAAACATGTGCAAAAGCGAGGAGTAAAACCTGCCAGATTCAGGGAGCTGTTGTACTGCTGGAGACCAGCCAGGAATCTGTGGAAGTCCCCTATTAATGCAGGGCTTGGTTGCAATTGCTCCCCCCACCCCCCAGCCCTTCCTTCCCCAGGTGAATTTTGTCTTACATGTATAACACAGACTGAAAAAAAGCACACCATTTTTTTCCCCCCACAGTATAATGTTTATTCTGCAGGCTTTCTGCCTGAAAATGTTTTTCTCCTCTCTTCTCTTGCAAATTTTGGGGCTTCCTAAGTTGCTGATGTGTGAAAGTGAGACAAGTCTCAACATACTCAGTAAATCCAGCCTGTATATGCTTACCTTCCACTCAAATTGATTGCTATTTTAACAAAGTGTTAATCTTAAATAAATGTTCATAGATCAGGTTGCTTTCCTCTTTCTGCCAATTTTTGGGTCATTGGATGCAGGGCTGTAAATGAACCATGCAGATAAGACCTAATGTTAAATATCTAGGACTTTATAAAGGAAAAGAGGCAGGAAGGATAAGGATCTCCTTGCTTGAGACAGCTATTGACTTTCTAGCACTGGTGAGGAACCTTCTGAAGCATTTTCTGTTTGCCATCATCAGGAACAAGGTGCTGAATTAGGAGCACACTTGAACCTGGTCTGATCCAAACCCCCCATTTCCACTGGCACAAGGAAACTGCTCGTAGCAAAATTAGTCCAGTGGAATATGGAAACAGAAGTAAATTCCAGGTTCCTCCTCAGCCTTTTACAAACGGACATGGCATGTTTTCTCTAGAAAAGGGATTTGGGGTTTGTGGTTTTGGTTTTCCCTCAAAGGACATAGGAATTGCATAATTTTATACTGAATTCAGCTTTTTCTGAATTTTCAGTAATTTGTTTCTATAAACATATATTGTAGGGCTTCTTTAATAAATTCTTTCTGTATTATTGGAGGGAGATTTATCTCAATATTTTGGGTGGAATATTATAGTAGATCTAAAAATTGCCTATTCTTCCTATCTGGGAAAAGCATGCAGTACTGAGTAGATAAAGCAAAACTTCATATTTATTTTAGCTAATTTAGGCTCTAATTATACAAAAGTGATGTGAGAAAGATACACAGAATCTGACCCAGAATTATGACTAGAAAATAATAATATCATCCTAATTAAAAACCATATAAGAGTTTACTATCCAGCCTCAAATCCCTGACAGACTTGTATGCTCAAATAATCGCAGCATTTGCAGGCTAAAGATTTTGTAAAAGTTTCATGGAAAAAAAAAATCCCTAATGAATTCTCAGTGTTTTTTAATATTGTGCCTCTTCAACAACAATGATGGCTTTTGGGGACTCTTGCTCACTTATGGGACATGTGGGTCATTCGAAAGCTTGAATATTCATTATGAGATGAGCTGGAACTGGATGTGCAATATGTTTGGTAGAAAACTAAATTTTATGTAAATTCTACAGTGATGTTTTCTGGCTCAGTTAGAATCCATTCTACTGTTTATCTTTATACTAATAATGGTCTCTTGGGCTTCTTTTTAAGCCTCTCTGTATACTTTTTTTTTATTTCAAAATGAAAGATGAAGATCCAAAGAAAACAATTTTTAAAGATAGAAATAGAAACACTAGGTAAAAGGAATTAGCAATGCAATCTCTGCATATATTATGTGGAAATCTACTGCAAAATTGCAGCTTCGAATTTTATTCCTAGGAAATTAACTGTTTCATGTTTGAGCAGCATTTCTGCTCTGATTTCCCATTTTTTCAAAGCCCCTTTGGATCGGTTTTTTTCATCTATTTCTGGATATTTTTGTAATATTTATTAAAAGATTCCTTCTCCAGAATGATAAATCCCGTTGTCTGGAAGAAATAAAATCTGTGGCATAGCTCTGAAATGAGAATTAACCTTGATTACTACAGTAATTTACTAATCAAAACTGGAGACCTGCTAATCAAGCCTGAATTACCAGCTGCTTGATTTTTATAGTGACATAACCAAAACTGAACATTTGGTAAACAAGGATCTTATTTATGAGGGGGGGAAAATTGGCATATGGCCATATTCATCTTTATATATTCCTCACTATATTGTTGCAATTTCCTTATCAGCTGATGTATGTAAGCCATCCACCTAACCCCGAAATGATGAGCCCTGAATTTTTGATTACCCTGGAACTGGAGTCAGAGAAGCCAATTTCACATTTGAAGAGGTTTTCTGATCTACCTGTAGTTCTTGGACCTGGGGAGGAGAATGGCTGATCCACCACAGCAGCAGAGGGTTACAGGGCTGGGCAGGGAGCACCTGGGAATGAAGGGAGCAGAGCACAAGGAGAGGAGGGCAGAAGTGCAGTGAGAAACTGCAGGAGGAAATGCAAAGAGGGACCAGCCCAGGGGAGATGTGGCACTGAATCACCCAGGGAGGAACCCCCAGCCCATCCCTTGTGAGAGAGCATCCCTCGTGGAAATGGACAAAGCACCAATTACTGCAGCCTGTCTGAGTGGCTGGGGTTGGGAAAGTATTCAGCTGGTTGCCTTAAGTGTAACTAATTTCATGGTTTTAATTTTTTTTTTTTTCCGGTCTGATTTCTGTTCATTTTTTCAGCTCCCAGATGGCATCCTGTATCCACCGACACAGAAAATAATTTCCCAGTATTTTCTTTAATGAATGACCTATTATGAACAAGCAGGAAAAACCCATATTGTGCAATTCTTCCACAGGAAAAGTGATCATTAATATAAATGGAGAGAAGCCCCCAAAATGGGAATCTTTTTTGTTGTTTGAGCTGCATATGGTATTTCATTAAGGTGGCTTGTGTGGGTTTTTTTTTTAATGTCTTGTTCAATTGATATTGTCATGGGTAATTGTGCTGTTAAAAAGGTAAAGAACAGAAACACAAAAAGATTATTTCTAGAATAATGTTTACAGCCTGAAATTCTCAGCTAGTCAGGCTCTTTCCCTTTCTCTGCTTCTTACTTTAGACCTAATCCCCCATTCTCTCAATTCTTAGCATAGAAAATATGTACTAAAGCTGGTGCTGCTTCCATTTTTTCACCACCTTATCTCACAAACCTGAAATAATATTTTCCCCTATAAGTCTTAATGTACTTGCACCTAACAGGAATGAGGGGGCACAGGGATGAATTAAAATGTGTTCAGTGGTTTATAGCCAGTCTAAACCTCAAAGAACACCAGTTTTTGTTTAGCCATGATCCTGCAAAGCTGCCAGGGGCCACAGCTCAGCACGGGCCAGGCTCTCCTGCAGCAAGTGCAGCCCAAATCAGAGCAGCAAATCCTGCTGGGATCCACAGACAAACAGAGGGGGTTTAAGAACCAGGAAAACCACAAGTTAAGGGTACTATTCCTAATATTGTGTAGTCTTGGCAGGAGGGATATCCATGAGGATAAATATTCCAGATTTCAGAAATGGCTTCTCAGGCAGTGATTTAGAACATTTAAAGGCCAAGGCAACAAGAGAGAAATAAGTGGCTTAGAGTTAAGCAAGGGGGGATTTTTGCCCCTGACCACTGGAACAGGACTCTGTTCCACTCCAGTTCACATCCCTGATTCTCCCTAAAGCCACAGCTGTGCCCCCAGAAACTTCCATCAGGAGTGCTCAGCATTGCCTCACATGTTTAGGATGAGCTCCCTCCACCATCAAAACTTCAGATGCCCAAAAGTCCACCTGGAAATCTGGATCATTTCAGACAGCACTAGGACATAACACAGAGGACATGAAGTCACTGAGGAAGGAGTAATTGCAAGGAGGGACTGATGAGTATGGAGGAAGGCCAGCAAAAGGGTACAAAACAACAAAAGTGGTGGCAGAAAAACTGGTAAGAGGAAGAGAAAATGGTGAAGTGACACCATAATGCTTTACTGGCTCTAAAGCAATGGAAAATTATTAAAGCGTTCATTTATTCTGTTTCAGCCAAAGAAAAAACATAGGGCATAAAAAGAGAAGAAAAAAAAGTACAGAATGTAGAACATGTGAAGAAAAAAGGCAGCAAAGGAAGAGGAAATGAAGAGAGAGGAGAAACAAGTGCTGGAAGTAGAGGAGTGGATGGTGGGGGAGGAGGCAGCACAAAGAGATCTGATGAACAGGGCTTTTAGGTAAGTGAATTTTATTTGTATGTGTCATTTCCTACTTTTTATTGCATTTCTTTGGCAACCATCCCACAGTTCCATAACCTATGGGTGGGTGGGAGGAGGTGGCTAAGAGGGCAGAATGGTAGTTTTTGGCAGAATATTGACATGCCTCAAGTCAGGTCATTACTTGTGGTTGTCATTAGACAAATAGTGAAAGTGGGCTAATGGGGCAGGTGTTTATGAATCCTAGAGGCCAGAGAAGGCTCAGTTTTCACAACCTGACTCACACAGAAAGGGAGAGGCCCAAATTATTCAATGCAGTGAAAGCAAAGGGAGCAGTGATTTTAGCACTGCAGAGGCCACAGGGACCCATTTCAGATTTACAGGATGGGTCTGTCAGGTTGCTTCAGCCTCTCAGCCCCTTTGGAGGGTGGGCACTGCATAGGTTTCTGTATTGGGGGCTTCCTTTCTTGCAATCATTGGATGGAAAATATTTTTCTGTAGTGCAAAATGAGTAATGCAACATTTGACTCTGACGCACAAATCTATGGCAAAATATAACTTTCATAAAAAATGTTCTGAACTCCATCTTTTCTGGATGCTTTTGTTTCTTTTTGCCCTCTGTTTGACTCTTTACAGGCTTTTCCCCCTAATTATCTTGAATTTCAAATGGAAACATTTCTAAAACATACAGTGTCAAATAAAATGAGTTCGGATTTTTGAAGACCTTAGAACACACGCAGTAGCTGCCACCCTGAGTCAGAAAAAATATCCAGTGCTTTCCCTCTGAGAGTGAGAAGAGCAAATGTCTGGGGAAAAAGTGTATGAACTCTGATATATCTCTCATACAGAGCAATCCTTCTTCCCCTGTGTGCTCCTGCCCTCTGAGGATCAGTGTCAGAAACATTTTGATTTGGAGGCTGGATCTTGATCATCATGTTTAGTAGCTAGTGATGGATTTCATTTGCATGATTTCATGTAATCCCTTTTATGGTCCATTTACACTTTTGACCTCCACACCATCCTGTGGCCATGAGTTCTGTAATTTCATTACGCACTGTGGGGATAAAATACTTCTTTTGTTTGTTTTAAGACTGATGCCTGGTCATTTAACAGAGGCTCCTAGTCCCTGCATTTGTGGTAACTGTTAAATGATGTCTCTTTATGTTAAAAATCAGGTTTTTGAAATAAAAAAAACCTCTTTCAATTTTAAAGCCTTGTGATCAGACAAGATCCTCCCTCCTCTTGTGAATCCTTCTGTGAAAAAAAGGAAAAATTCCCAACTGCAGCCCGATGAAACTAAAATTAATTAAAGCAAAAGTAATCTTACAATGTTCACACCGCACAACAGATAAGAAGCCTTAGTCTTATTTTATATGTCCTGCATGGTTTCCATCCCTGCCACATCACAGTGCTGGTTTCAGTTCTGTGAGAGGTGGAACAGCCCATTTTAGGGCCATTCTCTGTGGCACAACTATTAAATCACAAGCATAGTAATGCAAGAATATGTTCCCTGAGATCTCTGCACCAACAAGAGGGAGAAAGGTTTGGGAAGTCCATCAAAAATAGGAGTAGGCTTTGTACAAGACAGCTGAGCATGGTCAGACAGCAGCCTATAGTGGGGTGGACCAGGGTGTGAACTTTGCGGTTTGCATTTTCTTGCAGCTGTAGTTGTCCTGCATCCCCTGTGCAGCACCCCCAGCCCTGTGCTTTGTGCACCATTCCAGTCAGATGGCTGGGAGAGAGACAAAGGACAGATTCTAGGATAAAATCAAAACTGCTCTGGAAATGCACTGTGCGTGGCAGTGTTTGGAACAGTGATGAGAGGTTAAAAAAAAAGAGTTTGACTCTAACCCAAGAATCAAAATCAATGTCAGAGAATTTAATGCAACACAAGGTGTGATGGAACAAAGACTGTTGGGGGGTCTCATTTTGTTCAGTTATGACAAGCATTGTTCAGCACTTTAAAAGAAACAACAGCGTAATGGTTTTCACTGAATTGTATGAAAAAACAGGATAACTTTAACAAATATCACAAAACATGTCACAAATCAATTGTATTGAAAATATATTAGGTTTCTTTAAAAGACAAGATCAGAAAAGGAAGCAGCACAAGCAGGAGGAGAGACAGCACACAAAGATTTACTTCTGAGTACTACAAAATATTGAACTAAAAATAACATTAAAGATGAAATTTGCAATGAATCTCAAGCTGCTAAATTCCCAAAGGCTGGGTCTGCCAAAGGCTCTGTTGGTTTCCTCTGTTCTTTTCTGTCTTTATTTAAATATTTTATACAGTTGTCTATGTTCATGTGTAGTGCGAACTGTCATTTATATTTCAGTCCACTCTAAAATGGATCTTAGACTATCTCAAGCTGTGCACTGCAGCCAGGAGTTGGGAGCTGAGAGGTAAGTTGAAGTGGTAGGGACAAATGAAGACTGATATTTAATGTAGTTTTTGTGTACTTATATTTTGCTGTCATGTATTTTGCCTTAAAACTGATTTGTAATTTTCTGCATTTTGTGACATTATGATAAGATGTGATGCAAGTGGGGTTTCCATTTAGCAAATACATCGATGCATTTTTGAGTCGGAGTGGTTGAATTCTGGATTCTGACCTTAGGCTTTCATGTCTAGCAGTAACAACATGCAAGTTTAAATCTGCAGTCTTAAATACTTCTCTTTGTGCTTTGGACTTGCCAAGGTAACCTTTTTAAAGCAAGACAGGCTTAAGGTTTTTTAGATTCACTTGTGTGATAGGCCCAGGGGTGCTGAGTGTCCTCACTCTCCGCTGTCCTAGGGATACAGGGAAAACTGGGACTTGCTGTGGAGCTGGATCCACACCCTGGGAGAGACTGTCCCACCCTTCTGGGGCTGGGGGAGGAAGCAGAGGAGCTGTTCCATGCCCACACAGACAAATTGCAGCCCTGGGGCACATCCAGAGCTCTCCAATTGCTGTCTGCAGGGCTGGGCACTGCCAGCAGGGCAGGGCTGGCACCGACCCTGCCCATCCCCTGGGGCTGCTGCTGCTGCATCCCCACCTGAGCTCAGGCCTCTTGCTGGTGCACTCTGCTGTCTGTTAGATTTGCTAAGTAAAGATCAGATATATTAAGGTGGGATTTTTCACTTGTTTTACACAAATTTAGTGGTGTTGGACTCCGTCAGCTGGTACAAAAGAAAGGATCTTTAAGAAATGATGTTGCTTTCTTGCTTATGTAAATCATACAGAATAAAAAGTTTAAATAATGGCTATTAGATTAGGAAGTCTAAGAAGCTTTTACTACTTGGGAGCTTTGACTATTAAAAATTGATAAATTGCCATTGAAATACAAGCAGCTCTGCAATATGATAGATCAAAGTTCATTTTTTCCCTAATGCAGTGTTAAGATGAGCAGGCTTACTTCTTGCTCATCTTCATTGCAGATCAAAAACATTCCTTTCTTTTTATTTGAGTGATCAATTTACTGGAAGAGCCCAATGTATATGTTTTGACTGCAGTAAAGTTCTTATTCACAAGCCTTTAAGTAGTAATACAGCTTGCTGGCACTGTGCAAACCTCAGGACATCTCAGCTCTGCTGTCCAGAGTGGATAGTGTGTCTCCTCCACATAATACAGGTGCAAATTGATTAGTTATAGCTCGTGAAGTGATATTTCTTAAAATATTTTGACCATGTTATTAAAAAGCTAACTCTTCTCAGTAGTGCTTCTACATCAAGTTAGCAGAAAGACTTCAGAATGTTGTATTTCAGTGGACAGTACTCAAACCACTAAAATGTAAACCTTGGAAAGACTCTTTGCTAGTGTCTTTTTAGAAATCTATTAATTGCATGTCAGTGTAGCTCTGTGGGTTTTTCTTTTTTGTGCATCAGATATCTTTGTTACTTTCTAAGCATCTATAAATCCATTCAGTGGCAATTTGTATATGTAATGAACATGCAACATTAAACACTTTCAAGGGCAGCAAATATGATCACATCCTTCAGAAAATATTTCTAAAATGTGTGATTTCCAACCCACTAACTTACTTGAAAGTTGTGTAAAAGCTGCAGTTGATAACAAGGTCTTGTGTATCTGGATCTTTGGGTAAACACTGTCTGCCAGCATAGCTGGAGGAGACAGACATTTCCATTTTTAAGATAGTTCTGTAAAGAAAATCCTTCTGTGGGTGTCCACACTTGGCAGCTGATCTCAGGTCTGACACAGTGTGCACACACTGCCACAGCTCTCATCATCCCAGGAAGAGAAAAACCCTGCATGTGGCCCCAGAAAGGTTCAATCCTGCAAAGCACTTCAGCACAAAATTAGTTTTAAACTTAAGGGACAATATATAAGTTAAATGCAGACTTTGCTAAAAGATGCAGGATAAAATGCATCTATTCCAGAAGGAGAGATATAATGAGTGAAAATAAATGCTATGGGAAAGCATCTATATAGATAACTGGGGAGGTAATGAAGGAATGCTTCGATTTCAGTTCAAGGAAAACTCAAATTTACTGCATTTTATTTCACATTAATCCTTCAGTCGTCTGCCACAGTTTGTGTCTGGCCATGAAATTTTCATCTGTGTGGTGTTATTCTTTGGCACGTAAAGATGTACAGTCTCTGAGCCTGATTTGGCTCATCTTGGTGTTGATGACAGAAATTCCAATTTTGCTCTCAAAGGGCATGATTGAACCAGTTAACATTTATTTCAGCCTTGCAGAAGGACATATTGCTTCTTTTACATATAAAGGATGCCAAAATAAGATTAAGAGACTTGATGAACATTGCACGGTAAGTCAGAGGCACTAAGGATTCCTTCCTTCCTGACTCTCACTTCCTTGTTTTATTCTGTACTTTTGGTAATGTGTCTGCATTCCCACAGCAATATTCTTCTGGCACATGATAATGCAATAGCTTTGAAATATGCTTTTCATGTGATGTGTGAAAACATAAAATCTATAGATGCGCAGTATACATGGATAAAAGAATTCATATTACAATATGTAGCTACAAGCATAATAAATGGAAATTGATGAAAAGGGAATCTTTCTACTTCTGGGATTTTAAAGAATTAGACAAATGTGTGTAGTTCAAATAAGACAGAATTTCTTCTTCTTGTCACAGAAAGAGCGATGAACATGTATCAGAAGAGAAAATCAGCTGCTGCTTGGTAAGTACCCTATGATTTTTTTTGACTGCTGCCTTTTGGGCCCTACCAAGTCCTGTACTTACTGTGCTGATCAGGCTTCTGGCTCCTTTTTTTGTTATTACATCACTCAAAAAGACAGTCTTTCTTAGAAAAACTAAAGCTGTGCCAAGGCAATACCATCTCTTCAGAAATTCTTTTATTAATTCATTTACATCGCAAGCTGGAGCTAAATCAGTATATTAATGGAGACAATTCTTGGTCCAGTCTTTTCATGTTGGAGGCAGAGGAGATTCCCAGAGCAGTGACACTGAATGCTGTTTTACTCTTAGTTTTGTGGGCAGTCATTGGGTAGTGCAATATTAGGTGAAGCAAATCTTTTGATCTCTGTATTTATGCTAAATGGTTTTAATTCTTATTTTTGTTATTGTTTTAAGAGTGGTAGCACTAGTAATAGAGCAGAGTTATTATTGGCAGTGTCTGTGTCCAAAGAGCTCATTAAAGGACAGCACTCTGGAGATGATGCCCTATCTGCTGGAACCAGCAGGACACAGGAGCTGTGTCCCATATGATGAATAACAAAAGAAAGGGTAGTTTACATTCTTTGATACATTTCTGCTCGATTAACCCCCAGTGGGATTTTTACCCCTCCAGTCACATTTTTTTGTTCCTCTAATCTTCTTTTGTATTTGCTCGGTGACCCCAAGCATGTATTTGACTTGTGACCCTATTTCTGTTAATAAAATACAGCCCATCTGACCAGCATTCACACCACCCCACTACAAGGTGATGATTACCTCATTGTAAGTGCTGGGAGTTAGCAACTCACAGGGTGAGGCTGGAGGTTGGGTGGCCTGAAGATAAGATAAGATAACCAATGAAGGCAGCACAAGCAGTTCTGAGCTGTGCCTTCAAAACCAAACTGTAGAACTCCTTCAAAATATCCAATTCTACCCATAGAACTGCAGATCTCCTTATGTATTGTTCAGCTATTAATTAGTTGATAATGTTTAGGGGATTATGGCATGACAAAAAACAATTATAGCTATAATGTGGAAATTTTCAGGATCTGTATGGGTGGTAGCTTGTAAAATCAAAATTATCCCATTTCCATTTTGGGTTATCAATTATAATTATATGCTTCATGAAAAAAAATGCATCAGCACTCAGTGGCAATAATTTCAGTATAGTGTTTTGAGGCTAAATTAAGGCTGGAAAGTATAGGTGATCTCTTTCTAAACAAAGTAATATTTGTTTTAAAGCACCAGAAGAAATGTTGGGGTTTTTTTTCTAAGAAAAGGCATAGTAATGAACTTATTCATGCTTTCACCAAATCCTTAGAACATGAGTCCTATGAGAGGCACTGTTAATTGTGTGTTACATGAAAAAATCATGCCAAAGCCATTTATCAGATATGTAATCTGTGTCTGTGTTTTGTGACAGGAAGCCATTATTTCCCCTGAAAAAACAAATCCGTTAAATTTGAACTATTAGATTACAGCAGGGTTAGGGCTGCTTCTGTGCTGTAGAGTCACATCAGGGTCACAGCCCAGTTCTAGAGATGTACTGCAAGAGCTTCATATCTGATTAAGACAAAAAACTGATAAAAATGTAATGCAGACTAACAATATGGAATTATCTGATGCAGTTTGGGGGGATAGGGGCAGGGGTTATAACATCATTCAGTATATTTGCATATGTTTGTTCTTTCTGCTGAAATCAATCTCTTTGAAGGAAGCAAGAAAACTTTAGAAAAAGAAAATATTATTAATGCTGGTAAGAGAACACAGAAGAAAATCTTTAGTAAACATTTCTTTTCCAGTGTTGATTATCATTCTGTCTAATGTTTATTTTCATAGTTTTCTTTGATCCAAACACAAATAACAATAAAGTTAGCTTCATTTCTTTGAACTAACAAAACTACACTGCGGCCAAATTTGGAGCAAATTTTTAAGTGGCGTTTTTGTTTTTCTTCAAAGCCACATAGGAGATTTATAGAGTAGATATTTGCATAGTTCACACCCTCTCCTGTCAAGGAACGTTTCTATGGCCAGCAGTGGTTTACCTGCTCTGGGCACCCCTTGCCTTTCCTGGAAGGTTCAGGCACACTCTGGATGCCAGTGCAGGAGCACCAGGGCTGGGTCAGGGCTCATCCCCTGCCCTGTGCAAGTTGCTGCAGTTTGTGGGGACTCTCTGTGGCTCTGTGGGGCTGGCTCATGGGTGTAAAGTGTCATTCCAGCCTCCCTGCATCCCTGTCCCAGCCTCCAACCCAGCCAGAGCCCTGCCCATGGGCACCTCAGCTCAAGGTTCCACCTTCAGCAGCTGCTCCCATCAAACTCTGACAGATGATTGTGTGCTGTAGGCTTGGAAACAACCACATTCCTAATGTAAATATTGTGCAACTGCAAAATATGTACTGCAGTGTTTACCACAGTGCTTGAAACCCGGCCTGCTTTGCTGGGGGTGTTGTAGTCTGTGCATATTTAAAAGCTCTGCCAAATCACAGATCTGCTCAGGAGACCTGGCAGCACCTGCTGAGGCAATGGTGGATCTGTATCTGTGATGGGAAGCATCTCTGCCACCCTCAGATGACAGCCAGCATGTATTCTGGCTGTTCTGTGCAGCTCCCCTGCATGCAAACATTGGCCCTGAAAGTGGTGGAAGTTATGAAAAGAGACCACAAGGTCCAGCCTCAGTCAATCAGCTGCAGGAGAGCCATTTGCTGGATAAACTGACTGCTTTAAGTTTACTCAGGACATGGTACAGAAACATGAGAGATGCTCAGGTTCTCTAAAACTCACTATTTTTTGCTCTCCCATCACATCCATGTGTTTGTCCCACTGCTTAGCCTGGCTGAGCAAGGGCATCCAGTCCAATGATTGATTGCCTCAGTGAGCAGATCCAAATTTCACTCTTAAATCAGCCAGCATGTGGTTGATGACAGGGACAAAGCCAGCCCTCATCACTCCCTAAGCAAATCATCTTCCTCTTTACTGTAAATTCCACCAAATTAAGATTTCACCATTGAAAGAAGTGTCAGAATTTCCACCAGGTTCGCATGGGATTTGGATTTGGACATTGACTTCTAGGTGCAAATGGCTTCTTAAAGGGTTACTTTCAAATAAGTAGATGTTTAAGTCATTCAAGACATTATAAAAATAATAGCAAATGCAAATAACATGACTTCAGGTATTGCTAAAAAGTGTCATTAGAAAATGGGTGGTTTTAAGGTTAATTCAGAACTAATCCCAGTGACTGCAGGTGACTCACACTTGAGTAAGAATGAAAATTTGGGTTTTGAACTATGCAGAAGAGTTTTGGCTGAACCTTTTAAAGTTCTTTGTGAAGGGGGAGAGGTGAGGTGGGCATGTTAGTTGGGAGTTCTGGTTTTTGTAATACTTATAAAAATGCCAAATAGAAAACAGTTGTTAACTTCTGTAGTTTGTTCCAGTCATAATAAAGTACTTCTGGTCCTAGAGGAGGGAGCCCTGAAATGGTACCTAAAGGTCCTGCCTGAATGTGCAGAGTCCTTCCCTTTAAAATATCATTTCCATTAAAAAAGCACAACCAAAAAATTTCATTTCCTTTTTTTTTGTTTCTCACACTATGAAAACAGGAGTACCAGAGCTGATATTCAGTTGTTGTGCAGTTCACTCCATATGAATATAGTCAGGAATGTGGGACTGAAAACACTTCACACATCCAGGCTCTGTTTCCTCAATTGCTGACAGAGGTAGCAAAGGTACAAAGCCCAGAATGAGTCCTCAGCAACATCCACTGCAGATGTCCCAAGGAACAAAGCTGGAAAAGCTAGAGAGCTTCAGGACACCCTTCTCTTGATGGAAGAGTGGGAATCAGCTCACTCTCAAAGTGCATTAGCTTTACATTTTTACTCAGTTTTAAGTAAAAAATACACAGAAGTGCTGACTGCTAGAAAAAGCTCTTGCCATTTCTTGCTGTGGAAGGAAACAGGGCTTTGGCATGGAGAAGCAGAGTCCTTTGCATTCTGCCATCCCTGAGGCTGTTGGACAATTCAGAGCTAAGCACAAAATCATGCTCAGTGCTCTTCCTTCCTCCCTTTTTGGAAAAAAAAAAAAAAATTTCTACCCTGCATTTCTGCAAGGATAAACAGAAATCTTTGCAGATGGGTGTAGACACATCTGCCTGAGCCTGCAGAAGCCTGAAACAGCAGCAGTGAGGGGTTTCATGCTTGGAAACTCAAGAGGGTTGGCTGTGCCAGGGCCAAAAACTCAGCATGTGTTACAGCTCCAAATAAATGGGAGTCCATGTACAAATAAATAGTGTATAGCTTGCTGTAGTGCTGGCTCCATTTTGGAGAGGTTGTGTTTGGTTTTTAATACTCAGCTACATCATATTTAGTGTTCTATTATTTCTATATTCCATGAAAACGAAATATTTGCAGTTATTGTGAGAGGAAGCTTTGCCACTGATGGCCCAGGCTGAGGTGGGTGCAAAGCTTTTGTGGTGCCTGGCAAAGGGTGTGGGTGATGTCCTGGCCCAGATAATTGATGTAGAATATCTGTCTTAAAAATTGCTCCTCAAAATGTAGCACCACTGTGCTCTTCACATCTAGGGACTGAAACAGGAGTTGTGCCTCAAAACCCTTGTGTTGTATGGTCCCATGGTGATTCCTCTTCCTTCATCTCCAGTAATTTTCCTGTGCTGAGTCTGGTCTCTCCCTTCTGCTCAGCAGGGGTGGGTTTGTTCTTTTTCTTTGTTCTATTAATTTTCTCATAACTGCTATCTACTGTATTCACATAACAACCACTATCAAGCTACTAAAACAGTTTTGAAGTATATTAAATCCCCCATTTTAGAACAATAAGGAAAGGGTTTTACTAAATAAATACATAAAGCTTCTCTTAGATCATGCAATAAGGAAACTGAATATAGAGCTCAAGTTCCCAGCACTTGGGAGGACAAAAGAGCAGTTTACTACAGAGATTTTTCCCAACACCCAGAGCTCTGATAGTCCTTAGAGGAAATAATAAATCTTTCTCTTTGTTGCTCTTCTCTTGGTTTCTTTTGTTGTTTAGGAGTAAAAAAAAAAAAAAATTATAATTGTAGGTACTACTTACAAGGCAGCTTCCTTGATGTTTCTGGTAGTCCAACCAAGGGACAAGACTGTGTATATAGGAAGGGGAGATGAACAATTCACCCTGTAAAGGAATTAAAAATAAAAGTGGAAATCCTTTGTAAGAAGAGTGGTGGGGATTATAGCTGCATGCTTTCACTAATGACTTTACAAACATTTAGCCAGAGATAACCCAGAAATCCAGTTGCACTTTATTTAATATTCAGATAAGGACCATTCACCTGCTGTTAAGCTACAACATCTACAATCATTCTTTGAATACTGATAATTATATGAAGCAGACTCCCCTAGAGGCTGGTAGTCTAGTCTGGATTCACCTGGAATACAAAGATGAATAATATTGCATATTACATGCACCCAAGTAGTTGCAATTTATAGAAATGTCCATTTATACTCCTGAAAAAAAGATGTGTATTTCCCTAGGGGCACAGTGTATGGTGATAAAAACCTGTGTGTGGGGACAGTTTGGATTGTAACTCCTAGCAAGCCTGTTGATTAATTAATAAACAAATAAATCCTTATATTTAGCCAGATCTCTCACTCGGAGCCCATAGAAGAGAAAATGTTAAAAATTAATTTTGTGTGGCTCACCATAAGGAAGGGTTACTCAGAGACACCAGAAATGAGTACGAGAAGTGGCATCCAAATGGCTCAGAGTCCATGTGTGTGTGTGTGTGTGTGTGTGTGTGTACATTTTTAAAAGATGAGTAGCATTAGGAATCTGCTCCCTTCTCCTCTTCCTTTCCTCCTCTGTCTCCCATCAGGTGCCTTGTCCTTGTTCTCCCCTCTCGTTTGCTGATGGCTGATAACACCTTATCTCCACCAGGGAAGCAACTGGGAAGTTTGCTCCTTCCTCACAAGGCTGAGGGTATAATTAGAACCACGCACCTGCTCAGTCCTCCAGTGACTCAGTTAGTCTACATCCATGTCAAAATCCATGCTGTGAGGGTAATTTGATCATCTCACTTAATTTTTTCATATGCTTTATATGAATAAACCACCAGAACAAGCCTCCGTTGAGTTGGTTCAGTTTAATCTCACAAATTTGTGTCAACTCTTTGTTGCCAGAAGAATTTTATCATTTGATCTCATGGTTACACTTTAGTAGACTTTAGTACATATTTTATTTCACTCTCCAGAATACAAAATTCCATTCTTGTGTCAAAATCATCTCTTTATTATTATCTATTTATATTTCTGTGATTCTTACAGGCTTCAACTGAGATCAGAGTCTTGTTGTATGAGACAATACAGAAACAAACAATAAAAGAGTTCTGGTCACAGGAGCCTTGTAAGCTGAATAAAGGCTGGGAGAAAGGAAATATTGCCCCCATTTTACAGATGGGAAAGTAAAGCTCTGATAATCTTTCTGTATAATGCAGAGCAGTGTCATACAGTGAGAGTGAAGAGTGAGTTCTGAAAAAGCAGCAAAGTCCAGAAACTATCCAAAATAAAGGTGGATTTAAACCCTAATATACTGGCATTTAAACCCTAATGTACTGGCAAGCATCCATATAAGTTCAAGTAAGTTATAGATGTACACTGCTTTCATTTGCACATTCAGCATCCCAGGGCTCCCTTGGCCTTCTCCATCCCTCTTCATCTCCCAGACCTCCCTTCAAAGGCAGCTGACACCACTTTTTGATGCTGCCTTCTTAGGCTCATCAGAGTTAGTTCGCCAGTGCTTCCTCTTGCATTTTAAAAAAAATTTACCTTGAGCCCTGCGATGCCACAGGGGTGTCAAATCTCTCTGACTGCAGCAGGCTCAGCAGAGATACATCAAGGCTCTCTTAGACTCTCCTTCCCAACATGTGAAGGGCAATGCAATCTTTTTGTCCTTGAACTGAGCCTGGAATCTCCTGCATTAGAATTCTTTCCCTCTGCTGCTGCCAGAAGCCCCTGCAAGATCCCAGGAAAGCTGTGGCCAGCCCAGGATATTCACTCATGACCAAAGCAGCAGAGCAGCCCTTGGGTGTTCCCTGGAGACAGCAGGAAGGAGAGGAAATGGTAAGTTCACCATCTCCCTTTTAGAGATGACTAAATTTAGGAGGGGAGCCCGCCAGGAGAGGGGGTGTGGGTGTAGCAGTGTGTGCAGAGGGGCCCGTGCTCCCCTCAAACCTGCTGGGCTCTGCCTGGGGTGCCCAGCTCCTGAGCTGAACTCCCCACCATCCCCACTGTGCCACTGCAGCACTGCCTTCTGACTAAATACCAGTTCAGACTAATTGTCAAGGATCAGATAACAGGAAAATATTTCTATTTGACAGTCTAGTATTTTTCAATTGTTCCTCTGTTACATATCTAAGTAAACATTTGTTCCACTTATCATTTCTGAGCAAGAGACATGAATCATTTGACTAGTAAAACCACAACGACAGCTGTTGCTTATTAGAAACAGTCATCTTGTTCAAGGGCCTGCTATGGAGGAGTTCTTCAGGAAACTGTTTCTGCTTTTAGTGCTTTGCAGTGCAATGAAAGCAAAGTTGTAGAAATTAGGGCATTTCTGTTTCACTGATGTGATTGGCAAAACACCCAGGCACATACACACACATGGAACAATCATTACAGCTGAGCTACAAGCCCCCAAGAAACAGGAAAATAGCCACTTAAGAATACTACTAATGATATAATACTTATGGTCTTTGTGGCTTTTATACAGAACTCTACATTACAGTGAAACAAAAGTAGATTTAAGGGTCCCTTGGTAAGCAGGTTGTATGTCTGGGATTTTGGTCTTGGATACAATATTTATACAAGTTATTATGCATGTTACAGAAATATGTTTTGCCATTCATGATTTTTCCAGCTCTCAGGAACAAATTAACCTTGGCTTCATAAAATCCCTGGAAGCCAGTCATCAGTGGTCACTACTACATTACTCTCAAAATAAGCTTCTTGAGGCAGTGATTTTAAAAAAGAAGAATTTAAAAAATTCTGGCCAGAATACAAAAAGCAGAGACAGCAACAAAATACTTTTTAAAATAGTGGAAACAAAATAGGGGAAAAAAAGCTCTGGACATGACAAAATCAAAAACAATTAAGTGAAACAGAGTCAGGTAAGACATGAGGATTTTTCCCTTTCTGGAGTGCTGGTTCAAAGGCATTATAGATCATACAGGCCAAAATCTGATTGTTTCTGTGACCTGTATGGAACAAAATTGTGTTAAACAGAGGCCTAAAGGCTGGGCATTTTATCAGACAAAATCACTGGAATGGTGTACCCTGTATGATGCCCCCATTGTCAGCTTAGAAGGGAGAAGCCAAAGACTAAATGAGCGCAGAGACTGTGCTGATCCCAGCAGAGCAGAGGGGAGGAACCTTGGCAGGGCAGTGAGAGAGGCTACCAAGGAGTCTGCTCAGGTAAATAGCAGAGTCTGTGGCTCGTGGCTGTTACTTAGATACCTTTCAAACATGCAAAATTAATTTTCAAACACTAAAGAAGAAATAGATTTAAAAAAATAATTTTATAGGATTGTTGGAGTATGGCAAAAGAAAAGGAAGGCAGAGCAGAAAGGCAGTGGAGAGAAGCATGTCACTGAGGAGGCAAAGCTGAGGTTTATTATGGGTTAGAAATCTGCAAAACTGTCACCAATTCAATAATAGCATCCAAGGAGGTTTCCAGAGATCATATCCTGCCCTTCCTTCACCCTCACAGCGCTCACTGATGGAGTCAGCACTTCACTGCAGCTGGGTATTTAAAGTCATTTGTTCTGGGTAACATGCCTGTTCTTACTAATCTTAGTCAAGTAAGTAGTCCATCCTCGTGTGTCATCCCACCAAGTCAAATGTGCTATTAGCATAAGTGATGATTACTTATCCCTGGGAGGTCCTGTGAGGTTGGGGCTCCCAGCAGCAGTGCGCTTGACATGGCAGTCTTTCTATTGTAATTTAATAAAACGGGGCCCAATTCAGTTCAGAGGTGCCTTGAGGAATAAGCTAGACTTAAATGGTGCTTAGGCCTTTGACTGGACCTCTGAAAAGCCTTTGTTCATTGAGTGAATGCTAATTAGTCAGAGGAGTGTTATTAAATTATAGACTCGGTTCTTCATCACTGCTCAGAGCACGGTACCTCTGCAAGTGCCTGAGCAAAAGGATGCAAATCTGAGCACACACAGAGGGAAGTTAAGGCATGATTGCTTTCCTTGGTAAACACAGGGAGTGCAGATATGCCATTAATAGGCAGGACAGAGAATCTGTACATGCCAGTGGGTAGATTTTGTTCCAGAAGAATGCAATGCACTAAAAAGGGATGGAATAAGACAATGGGGAAAGCTGCATGTCCCAGCTGCACTGGGATGGAAAATCCCTCTCCAGAGAGGTGGATGGAAAAGGCCTGATCCAGAACCCAGCCAGTGGCAATCTGAGCTTGGTGAGCTCTGATCTTTAGGGAGCACCCTCAGACACCCTTGGCAGGGCTGTGTCAGTGGCACACTCAGTGTGACACCAAAAACTGATCAGTTACCCCAGGCAGATGCCCAGGGCAAGAAGGAATCAATCAGTTCATGTTCTGTGCCACGGCCCTCTCCTATGGAACAGGAGCCTGATTGCTGCATGGATACATCAGGAAGACACTTCATGTGGTTTTAATGGGCTGCAGGTATTTCTAACAGCTGACAGTTTTGCTTTTTGGAGTTCTCATATCTTTTTGCTTTTTACCTAATTTCTGAGCAGCTCCCAGCCTCAGAATGGCTCCTGTGTTCGTTCTGAGCCTTGGTTTTAAGATCCTGCACCTTTCACAGCATTTACAGATTTTGTGAATACTGCAGCAATTCCTTGTGACCTTTGTGATCATCTCCTCAATTCATCCTTTTCCTGATTCCCAAAATGTAGTGGATGTTGAAAAATTTTGGATTATAATTTTCTAACCAATGAGCTCTCAGCTCTGCTCTTTGCTACATGTGATCTGTTAGAGCTACAGAATGCATGAGTGGTCTTCTATGTGACCCCAAAAGGTTTGTTGGTTTGTTTTTATTAAAAAACAAAAAACAAACAAACAAACAAAAAAACCCACCAAAAAAAAAAAAAAGGTATTTAGGAAGGATTTAATTAGTGTTACAAAAAATATTGCCCAGATGTTAGATCCAGAGGGCTTGGCACAATAGATCACAAATAGTAGACTCATTCTAACATTTGATCTTTGCTTTGCTGGCTGTATCTGTTTAAACAACCGGCAGTTGTGTGCTGCTGCACTTCAGCTTTCCAGCCAGGTGTTTGTGAAGGATTGCATTTTTTCAATTAGTACATAAATGCTTGCCAAATTATGTATACTAATGGCATACATGCAGGTCAATCCTGTACCATCACACATACAAAGTTCATTTTACACAATGTATCACTTGGAATTCTGGAGGAAAGACTAAAATCTGAGTGTTAAATCAGATCTTCACTGGATTAACAAAAAAGAATCATCATTGTGAGTATCACTGACAAACAGTGCTAAGAAAAATTTTTTTTTTAGTTGTCTGGACAGCTTAAGTTTTTCTCCTGTTAGATTTATAATCATGTTCAGACATTTTCAGAGTTTTGAGGCTTTCACTGTCTCATGCCCTTGTACAGCCTAAGAACATGCCCACACTTTAGCCAGCTGTAATCCATATGAAGTCAATAGGACTTTCATGGAAATTAAAATCCTTTGGAAAAAGCTTGCTTGATCATACTTTAAAATATTTCAAGATATGTATATGCCCACCATCATGTTTAAAATAAGCATTTTTTATTTGCCAGCAATCCAAGGACCTGGTTTTATTTTGATTTTCCCATTAGCCTGGCAGTTTAGCCAGTAGAACCCTTTTATTCCTCCCACTGGAGTAACAGAGAGAAATTAATTTGATTCTAGTGGATATTTGTTGATTTCATTATCATATTATAGAAAATAAAGATTACAATTCCAAGTCCACACACTAACCATGTAAATGGCAATATGTGGAAAAGTTGACTACATCATAAAAAATTTACTTCCTGCAAGGATTTTGTTGAATTGGTTTCAAAAGACTCAAATGTTTGGCATCTTTCCTGTACTGAAATTCTAGAAGGTAACTGCATTATGTGCATGTAAAACATGCAAAAGTAAACATTCACTGAACTCTTTCTTTATGCTACCAAACCTAGCTGTAGCTTAGAAAAGGCGCCTAAAATCAAAACTGTAGATAAATACAAGATGTGTGCATTGTAAGACAACCACTAATGGAAGGTGAAATACTCTTCTCCTTCACTTGCTGGTGAGTGACAAAGATTCCATCTAATGCTAATTTGAATATTCTGCCAACAGTTGGGGATACTCTGCCCCTGCCAAAATAAATAAATAAATAAATAAATAAATAAATAAATGCTTCCAACTCTCAGAGCAAATGCCTGTAAGTCTATAGAAAACAAATTAGAAATGTGTTATTCTCAATGAAAAAAGTCTCCACAAGAGCTATAATTTTATTTTTTTAGTGCACAGAATAACATAAATCAAAAGAAGCAATAGTCTACCTTGTGTTTTGACTACTTTGACCCTCTTCAACCCCTGCCAATTTTTATCTCATTTTTGTTTAACTTTGTACATCAGAGTTTAATTTTAAACCTGGTCCTGAAGACAGTGATGTATAGGGTACATCAAGTACAGCTTAAATTACCCTCTCCCCAGTGATTTGAAGTTGAGGGGAGGGTCTTACTCTGCAGCAGGGTGGGAAAGAGAAATGGTCAGATGCTGCCCTTTGAACCTGACCACCCTCAGCTACAGAAACATTTATGCCAGAACATCATTTATTGATTTTATTATATTTTAGGATCTCTTAAAACTGTTGATGAAGTTTGCCATATATTAATTTTTGACACATGCATATAAAAACAGAAATATAGGTTGAGCAGAAACTATAAATATAGACAACACTGCCCAATAAACTTACATCCTTTCACTTATAGGTTTCTATTTCAGCTGATCATTCCGAGCAGCCTGTCTTTGAAAATAAATATTACCCCTCTGATAAGCTAACCAATTTGAAGATTAAAGCTGCATTTGAGGATTAAACTTTTTCTTATTTGATTATTGTTGTGTCTTGTAGCAGTAGAGGATAAATATTAATAGAATGTTACAGCCCAGTTCTGCCCACTTCACTCGTGTGAGCATTCCATACTGTGAGACTGAAGGAATTATGCAGGATTTGGCCCTAAAATTCAGCTCTGACTGCTGTTTTCTGTCTCCCATGAAATGTTACATGCACCCAGCAAGCTCCTGAACCCAGGCTGCCACAGAAAGCCCTCACTGATGGGCAGCTCTGAGAGCTCACCCTCCAATTATGCACCTCCGAGCTGGGAAGGTGTTTTTATTGAGGAGAACCAAAACCACAAGAAATGCTCCACAACAGCCCACAGAATGGGTCTGGCACCTGTGCCTGCCCGGAGAAGAAGTTTGGGAGCTGTGTTATCTGTGGCCTGCTGACCCCAGGAGAGGGGCTGACCTTGTCTTACAGGCAGGAGTCTATTGCTATGGCTCCCCTGGGAGCACAAACCAGCTGCAAACTGCTGCAATGATTAACCCTTATGTGTTGGAGATGTAACATCCAGTCATGGTAATAAAGCTTTCACTGCAGAACGGATCTCTGCCTTTGTAAATTGTTGCTCTTATCAGCTGCACTGGAGGATGTTATCCCTTTCCTGTGAAGCATGACTGCTGTGCTGCTCACTGCAAAGGAGGCCAGATCTATGGACTGGGTGATATTTATTCAATTGCTTTCAGAACAATGCAGAGAACACACTTTGTTTAGGCTAAAAATGCAGTGTGTGAGAGCAAACAAACAAAAAAAAAGAATTGCCATGAAATACTCATACATATGAAACAATATATTAATTAAAATCCAGAATGCCTGTAGCAGATTTGAAGCTGGGGATGCCAGATTTGCTATAACAGACAACTGTGTTGCTCTGTTGAGTCCAGGCTCCCATTTGTGGAGCCAATTTATACCTAATGTTTTGTAAAAATGCAAACCCTTCCAGCCTGTGACTTACCTGAACAATTACAGAATTTTGCTGTTTGGCTGGAAACAGAATTTTTGTAGCAATCAGTATTCATCTCCCCAAAACATAAGCAGCGTAAGATTTATTTTGTCATACACTTCAAACACAGACCCAGTTCTGTGCTCTCCTGTTTGCCAAGGAGCCAAGGGGAGCTGTGAGTGTGTCTCAGCTAAATCCAACCTCAGGCCTGTGAGCAGGGACCTGAGAAACGTGATGCCTTTTATCTCAGTGTGCTTCCTACCCTCCAGCCCTTCCCTTGGCAAATCTGTGGCCACATCAAGGCCATGAAAGCAAAGGTGACCTTAATGTAAGCCCTGGTGTGACACTTTCTGCTTTAGTCTGCAAAGAGCCAGAAACTCTATCTCTGAGAGATGGAGGCTGTGTGTGTGTCACAAGGGCTGTCACTGCCCACAGTGCCTCTTTCACAGGGACTTTCCAACATCCCAAGGGCCAAGAAGAGCAAAAATTATTTGTTCAACCTATCCAGCCTGGAAGCAGCAGCTCTGTTGGTTTAGGGCCACTGCACTGTGGTCCTTGCTCACCCCATCAGAGGCTGGATGGACCAAGAGCATTGCAGGACTCTGTCCACAGCTCCCAGGGACTGTTTGTGGTTCTTACACACAACCATTTTCAAAGGATAAAAACAGTTTCAGGGATTAAGAAAAACAAAAATCCCTTTGGGGTAATCAGTGGGAAAAATAAATTCAATTTAAGGAAACAAAAATTATTTTCCCTAAAACAACTGAGGTCTTAAGAGTTTGGGGAGAGATATTGTTGAGGAATGTAGTAGACTAATGTCACTAGGTGCAGACTGAGAAAAGGTAATGGGAAAACTTTCCCAGCTCAGGAGTGACAGCTAGGAAGGAGCTGCAGTGAGGATGGGCTTCCTTGCAAAGTTCCCTGGTGTCCCGAGGGAGAGGGTTAATGCCCTTTGATAAGAAGTAAATTAACACCACTCTGTGTTCCATGATTCATCCCTTTCTCCACATCTTTCAATCACATTACTTCAGCCTGCTGGAATTAAAAAGAGGCTGATCTGCAGGAGCCATGCTTGGGCTGGCCAGGCCAGGGGCTGCTCCAGGTATTCTTTATTTCTTATCAAGGAAGAATGCCACTCTGGACTACTGATGCTTTGCTTTTTGGTGTCTGGATTCATCTGCTTGAGAAACAGTGCAGAAGTTTTACTGCAAAAGTTAGGCTAGACAGGGCTGTTCCTCACTCATCAGCACTGGGAGCATTTTCCTACAGGGACTGCAGATGAAAGCAATGAGTTTATTCCTCTTTCCCCAACTCCACCTCCTCAGGCACATCAGTGCTGGCATTTTAACACCAACAGCTGTAGTTAAAAAAAAAAAAAAAAAAAACAAAAAAACAAAAAAACCCCAAACTATTAAATCTCACTGAGTCCTGGAACAGTAACTATAGATAGAAAACCAGTGACCAGACAGTTAAACTCCCAAACTTACCAAACAGGGTGGCAGAGGCAAAAACTTAATTTACTCCCTCATCAGCTCCAGCAGTGCCTGTTTTTCCCTCCTCACAGGTGGAGGCTGTTGGCCTCTGAGGGCAGCAGAAGTTGCCTGTTCCCTCTTTAGGAGGATGGGGAAGGGTTTCTTGGTGTTGGTACCTTGTGTCCTGCCTGGCTCCTGCAGGTGTGAGAGGCTGCTGAGGAGGAAGAGGAGGTTTCCAGCTGCTGGGGGCTGTGTTCCTCCCTGCATCCCTGCCTTTGGAGGTTGGGGAGGCCCTGTGTGCCCCTTCACATCTCATCCCTCCTCTGGCTGTCACTCCTGTTCCCAAGGTACTGTTGCTCTGAAATTTGGTTGCTCAAAGGGGAGAAAGAGGCAACAAATTTACTGAAATTATCTTGATGTTAATTTGTTCTCTTGTGGGGTTTCTCGTGTGAAGGGGGTATCTACTCTATTAACTCCCATTAATATCAAACCTCTACTATTAATAGGATTTGCATATGGAAAGGAAGAGGATTGACCTTTAAATTCATTAAATAAAGCAAATTTTAAGAAATAATTTTAGTTAAAAGCATTAGTGTGATGAAAAATAGAAGAACAAATACAGAGACATCAGTATCTGGGCTTTTGCTAACACTAATGAGCAAATTATTGTAAGGGAAGATTTGCATCATTGGAATACATATCCCAGCCTCCATACTGATATATGTGATGCAGGGTTATCTTTGTATGGCTCCTCTTTCAGAATATATTTTCTTCTTATAAAATAGCCTCTTTTTAACTCCCATTGGGGACCTCCTTATAAATGAGGAACTGGTCCTCAAGGGACTGGCCTGGCTAGAAAAGTGTGTTATTAAAAAAAAAAAAAGTGTATATTAGAATACTAAGCAATATAATTAGCTCATTTCTTTGGTTTTTTTTTTAAGAAAATCTTTAAAAAAAAAAAGTATAGCCAAGTTTTAATTAAACATATTCTCTGGACGTTTGAATTTTGTACGAATTAGAAAATCCTGTTGTATTTTAGAGGGATCAATTGCATCAATTTAAGGTTCTGGCTCCAATCTCTGCTATGCAGCCAGGTATCACCACTGCTCTTGCAAAGCAGGTACAGTGCTGAGAGTGAGGTTTGGCCACAAGTTGCCCCTCAGGTGGGCATTGTCAGCCTGTGGGGGGCAATGAACACGTTCATCTTCTAATCTTTTACACAGGAATAAGCAGAGGTTCTCTCTACCAAAACTGGGTAAATCTACAGATACAAAATATGATTGCTCCTAATGATAAATATTGATTTACACATGCTGAAAAGCTTCTGTTTCCTTCCCAGCAAGGAGTCTAGAGTGTAATTAGATGAGCAATGTCTTTAGCACCCCATCACTTTTGGAGGCTGAGCCTTTAGGTGCTGATGTCCAGTGGTCTCTGGATCTCCACTCTACTCTTAGCTCTTCCCCCACCCGTGTCCCAGCTTTCTGTCACAGCCCTTTGTAAAGTACTTTGAGATGCTTGGATCAAACTTGCTGCTGGTCCAAAGTAGCATTAATCAGTATTTTGTGCTATTTTGTCATGCAGCTCAGTGTATTAATCCAGATATTTATTCTGTTCCTGTTCTCCCTCAGGCTCCCACAAGTGGGAAGAGGTGAAACAGTTCAGGTTATTCTTCTCAGAGCTCAGCTAATGTCATCTGCTGAATACAGCTCTAAACATCTGAAGCTGGTGAAATTAAATAAAGTGTGAGCATCCTTTGGTCTGGAGCTCTTTGCCTTTAGAACAATTACTCATGGTAACCTTAACAATAGTATATTAAGGGAAAAAAATCCTCATAAAAGAATGCAGTGTTAGGATGGAGCTCTGCCTGATATTAGAACAATTATGAAGCAGATGCATCCACTCTGAACAAAGTGACCTTTTCATCAAGTTACAAAACATTAAAGGTTAAAGAATGTTTGAAAGGAATTTAATAGTTTTAAAACATTAGGAAAAAAAGCCATTCTTCCTGGACCTGACCAAAATCAGTGGGAAAATGAGATGACTGTTTAGGCACATCTAGTCATAATTTAAGCCACTCTGATTACGGAAGGATACAAGGTATTTCAAATCGTCAGTTTTCTTTTACAATTAGAAGCGCTTTTCCGAAGAAGAAAGATTTTATAGGAATAAATACCCGGTGACAGAAAGCTGGTTAATTGCAATTTTAAAGTCACATTCCTTTCTCTCCATTGTGTACAGAGGAGAACAAAGAGCGGGAATCAATGGTGGTGTCAGATTTTCTCAGTTTCCACGTTTCACCTGACCCGGGCGGTGCAGAGCGCAGTGTCCGGCTGGGAGCGAAGCGCTGCGGCTGCGGCCCCGCTCGCCGAGGGCCACCGGGGAGGGGACAGGGCCCGGCACCGCCCCGGGCTGCGGGACAGCGGCGGGGCAGCCGGGGCTCGGGGCCTGTGCCCGCACAGCGGACCGCAGTCGTGTCCATGAGTTTTTCTCGGCTGCGGGTGGGGGATGCCGGGTCCCGCACACCGCCCGCATCCCCGCGCTGTCCGTGCGGGGCAATTCAGTGCGGGACGCGGGGCTCCGGGATCTACGGCCCCGCTGGGGCTGTCTGTGTGTCCTGGCGGCCCGCACGGGGTCACAACGCGGCGGAGGGCGAGGAGGAGGAGGCGGCCCGGGAATGCGGCTGTGCCCGGCCCGGTGCGCGTCCCCCCGGCGGTACCGAGCTCCGCCCGCACCTTGGGACGGGCAGGGGCGGCTGCAGCGCTTCCATTCCCCCGGGGGTCAAGGCGAGCTGCTGGCAGATGGGAAACTTCGTACAGATAAACTTCTGTGTGCGAGCGCTGTGTGGCAACACTAAAAGACCCGCCAGGGAAGGAAGTTTCTGTGGGAAAAAAAAAAAAAAATTGCCCGAACTTAAGTTTATACACTTCCCCCTTCTAGTATTTTTCCTTTTTTTTTTTTTTTTTTAGAAGAATATCTGAGCACAACAAAATCTTCACTGCGCTGAGCCACAGGCGGTCAGCTGAGGAGCGCCCCGTGTCCTCTGTGCGATGGGAACTTTCAGGTGATGCGAGAAATAAGCGGGGAATCCCTTCCACTTCTGCGGGATCCTCCAAACGCCTTTCAAATTAGCCAGCCCTGAGGATCGGTGCCAGGCTCCACAAAGGCGTTCCCAAAGCCTGCAGCCAGTAAAACTTTGTGTAGGTAAAATTAGCTAAAGACCTTCTACTGAGACAACAGCCTTTGTTGTCACATGTGGTGGAGTTCCAGGATCTGTAACTATTTTTCTTAAAAGGTTTTCCTGCTGCCCCAGTGAATGCATTACGCTACAGTAGCTCTGAAATGGTATCGCTTATTTCTTTCAAAGCAGCGGCCGGTTCTTTCTTCAGGGACCCCATGTCCTTTCGAGGGAGGGGAAAAAGTGATGGCTGAGCGGGACTGAATCGCGCCGATAGCTCTTATTTTAAATCAGCATCATCTCCAAAGGGCGCAGCCCCTGGGAGCTCGGCGAGCGCCGAGCGGGCTCAGCCCGGGGCAGATCCGGCAGGGGCGAGCGGGAGCCGGGACAGCTCGGTGGCCTCGGCCCTTCCCCGTCCGAGAGGGAAGGCGGAGGGCCCGGCTCTCCGGGCGGCAGCGGCGGCATCGCCCCGCCGGGCCGCCGCTCTCGGTGCCCGGTGGAACCGGGAACTTGTTGGCCCCGGTGGCGGCGGGGGCGGGCGGTGCGCTCTGACCGCCGCGGGAGAGGAGCCGGCGCTGCCGGGGCACGGAGGGAGCGCCCGCCGCGGGCCGGGCACCGCCACCGGCACCGCCGGGCACCGCCGGCTGCGCGGCCGCTCCGGGCCGGACACCGGGACCGGCCCGCTCGGTCCCTCAGAGCGGCTTCCCCGGCCGAAATCCGCCCCCACCGCTCCCCGCTGTGCCCGGGGCTTTGCTTGGGGGGATGTATTTCTGATATCTGGGGTTGGGAGGGGAATTGCTGTCAACTCCAGGCAGAAGAGAATCGATTCGGACAAGATTACTTACAGTTTAAAATGAGGGTTCCAAATATGAGGACACTGAGGGTGCCTACACTTTCCTGTTTTCCCCGTGCTCTTCCCGAAATGCGTGGTCCTAATCGCAGGGACGCAGCTATTCCAGTTCTGATTTTCTGGGGGTTATTACATGTCAGAACTGTGAAAGTCTTCTGGACAATTTACAGACAAAACATCTGGTTCGTTAAAGCAAAGCTACTGGACTAAGACAAACAAACTTTGCTGCTGTGCAAATTCACTTACCCAAACAATTTACATTCAAGCAAAGATTTTAGCCCGAAGAAAAACTTTTATTCATTTGTATTCAAGAGGTTTGGGAATTCACAGGCATTTTAAAATAATTTTGCTCTAATAAAGTAATGTAGATATTACAAAATGTCTTTGTTCTCTTCACAGATCATTATAGCCGCTATAATGGTTATTGACAACACTTTGTATTTTACAGAAGCGCAGTATCGTTTTCGGGCGTGGACAGTGGGCTTTTTAAACAAACTTGTCAGATCCGTATTCATCTGGTCCAGCCTTCATGAAAGCTGCTGCTTCTTTGTTCTTCGCCGGGAGAAACCGAAGTGCTTCCCGCATTTCGATGGGAGGCGCGGGGCAGGAGGGAAGGCAGTGCCCGGGCACAGAGGGCAGCCGCGCCGCCGGTACCGCCCAAGGGCCGCCGCATCCTCCGTGGGGCTGCCCGGGCCCGGTGAGAGCCCCCAGCCCCGCCGGGGCTGCCCCCTGGCCGCCGCCCCCGAGAGCCGCTCCCGGGCCGCGGGCAGCGCTGCCCCGCACCGGCCGCTCCCGAGGCCCCGCTCGCCCTGCCCGGCCCTGCCCGCCGCTCCGGGACACTCGGCCGGTGAGGAGCTGCAGGTCCCCGCCGGCTCCTCTCCAAAGGGAGGCGCGGGCAGAGCTGGGCCGGAGCTGGGGAGAGAGGAGCGAGGCCGGGGCCGCTCGGTGCCCGGGGCTGAGCCCCGGAGAGCAGCGAGCCGGTGAGAGCGGCCGCACGGGCACCTCGGCGCACGCCGCTCCCTGCCTTGTTTGCAGTGAGCAAGTGGCGAAACATCAACACGCTGCTCGGGAGAGAACAAGGTTAAAGCTGGGCTAAAACACGCCGGCTTCTAAGAGGCAGCTGTTCCAAGTTTAGTAAACTTCCTCACTGATCCTCCCTGGCCGTTCCCATAACCAGCAGTTAATGCCAGTGGTCCTTTATCGGCTCGGCCGCTGTCTTCCCTCGGGCCGGGGGATGAAAGAAGTGTCTCGGGAAATTGGTGGAGTTTTGGTGGAGAGGAATGGTATGAGCAGTGAAAATATACGCCAAAGAAGGGCAGTAAGCAGTGCCCGGTTGGGAAAGATAAAACATTCTTAGCTGGTGGAAAGTTCAGGAGTGATGGTTATCTAATTATGTGACTTATAAATAATTGGTGCCTTGTTTTAAAACTGCCGGGAAGAGCGAGCTTAGGGCTGAGCCTCGTGTGCTGAGTCTGTGTGCATGGAGTCTGTGGAGCCATCGATTTGATGCGCTGTGTTTGGAAATGCTACACTTCATAAAATTACGCGTTCTGGCTCTCTGGAATAGACTGTGACCCCCAAAGAAGCTGGCGCACATGAAGGCGTCTGTACTTCCCTCTGTAAATCGTTTGATAGAAAGCTCAATAGATTTTTTTTCTTCCTTAAAAAATGTACATAGTTAACAACCAAATTATTTCACAACTTCCTGAGCGTTTTGGCAGTGAGACTTGCGACTATGGAAGTGCAATGCACATGTCTGTGCGCACGAATATCTGCTGCCTTCCCCTCTCTCTCACACACGAGAATTATTATTCCTAAGCGAACTGAGAAAGTTCCTCCAATGACTGTTTACGGAAAGTTTCACTTATTTCGTTCCCTCCGAGCCCCAGTTCGGCGCACTGGAAGGAGCCCCTCACCCCGTGTGGGCCGCCCTTTGCGGAGCCAGGTAAGCGCTGCTGCTCGCACCGAGCTGCCCACGCCGCGGGGCCGGGCACGGTCTCGCGTGTTTGTTTGTGCTGCCGAGGTGCCACCTGCCAGCATCCTCCTCGCAAGCTGCGCTCTGCGGGCGGCACAGCTCTGTCTGGGAGCCTGTTCAAACACAAATGTCACCACACGCGCAAATCCACGCACGCGTGCAGCCCAGCGCACCCGCGGAGCCGAGGGGCGCGCACCCCGCCGGGCACCCGCGCCAAGCCCGGCTCGCATCCATCCCTCGGGCGGGCCAAGGGTGACACAAAGGCAGTGAAAGATGAGCAGGTTTAGAGACGGGAAAGTGGAAGGAACAAAGTTCTTGCAACTTGCAACCGCCCCAGAATTCGGGATTGGTCGCCGCAGCTCGCTCCTCGCGATGCCCCGCAGCCAGCAGCTGAGGAGGATCGGGACTTCCCCGCCTTTGGAGAGGGCTCTCGCACAGTTCAGAACAGCCTTTACAGGACTGCAGTGACTACACGCGCCGTGTCATTTTAATTTTGCCGTAGTTCTCAGGGCGCTCTCCCAGCGCCTGGCGGCAGAGTGACCTTCCCCGCGCTCCGTGCGGCGAGCAGGAGCACAGGCACCAGGGCTCCCGGGGCTCTCGGCTGCCGGAGCTCCCGACCGAGCATCCCAAAGTTTGTTTCAGTCCCTCTCGCTGCAGAGCTCGGAGCAATCCTCCATGTTGCGCAGCGCGGGCCGGCACCTCAGCCCGGGCTGGCCTCGCTCCGCGCTCGGTGCGGTCCTGCCGCAGCCATCGCCCCGCGGGGCCGGGAGCGCAGCCGGGCTGAGCGCCCCGGTCCCTGTCCCTGTCCCTGTCCCTGTCCCCGGCCCGCAGCATCCTTCGGGGGGGATGGGGGCGTGAATTATTTAGGTTTTCTATTTCCTACTTAAAGGGGGAGGAGGGAGAGAATGAAGGAGCTATTAACCGCAGCCGAGCCCTGCTTCCCGAAGCTGTCTGACGTTTGTAAATACTTATGCTGCGGCTGGTCCCCTCCTCCCCGGTTAAGTTGTTTAGTATGTTGGTTATTTGTACCGAATCCCGGTCTGTGTAGTGTCTGATGTGTTGTCGTTGCAATGTGCAGCCGGGGTGACACTGATGGATGCGCCAATGGTGAGACGGACAGATGTTAGGGCGGATCTAGCGGCACGCACCGCCGCGGCGGCGAGCCCGCCCGCCCGCCCCGCCGGGGCTGCCCGCCGCCCGGCCCCGTCCTGCCGCACGGCTCACCCACACACACACACACACACACACACACGGGGCTTTTTGGGGACGGGGGGGGAACGTCTCCGTGTCGTCTCTTAAGCAGATCTGATCGCTCCTTCTGTGAGCAGATACTGTAACTGTGAGGAGCAACCAGCGAGTATCAATGAGATGGAACTGAGCGAGTTTGGCAGCAGAAGCGGCAATTGACAACTCACCATTTTCTTGTTTTCAAGAAATGTTTCGTTTTCCCCCAACAGTAGCAATTTCCCGGGGACTTTAGGCGACTGCGATTTTTTTTTTCATCCTAAAGATCAGCTTAAAAAAAAAAACTCATAACAATAATAATCAAAAAAAAAAAAAAAAACCCAAAAAAATCCCAAACCTTCTCCACCCGTCATGTAAAGTGTTTGAATTTCCTGCAACTTGAAAGGGAAGCGAGAGCCCGAGAGCGGCACGGCGGCTTTATAGGATGTGAAGACGCAACAACATCTGCACTTAGTCAGGTATTTGGAATTATCCCAAATCTCGAAGAATGGGGGCGAGTGGAAATTTTTTTTGATCTTACCGTAAAAGTGAGCTCAGCCTTTTTTTTTTTTTTTTTTAATTCCTCCCCGTGAACTTTAAAAAAAAAAAAAAAAGCTACTGGTTTTTTTTTTTTTTTTTCCTTTCTTTCTTTCCTTTCCTTTCCTTTTTCTTTGTTTCTTTTTTTTTTTTTTTTTCCCTTTGGCCGTGGCTGTTGCCGTGTCCCGGTCCGGCGGGGGCGGGAGCGGCCCGGGCCCCGCGCGCCCCCCGCCGCCCCGGCCCTCCCCGCGCCGCGCGGCCCCGCCGCCCAGGGATGCGCAATCAAACCCGCAGCACATCGATCCGCCGGCGCTCGCCGAACTGAGCGCGGCGACTCGGCAGTGAACTTGGACCGAGAAAAAAAAAATTAAAAAAAAAAAACAAAACTGAGAGAGAGAGAAAAGAAAAAAAAAAAAATCAAGCCCCAAAACAGGGAAAACGAGGCAAAAGTGCTCCATCCCGAAGAGCCGGGTGCGTGGGGCGCGGGCGCTGCCCGCTCCCCGCCGCTCTGGCCCCGCGGGGCGGGAGCAGCGGCTCCGCTGGCGGGGGCGCCGCCGATAGCGGCCGCCGGCCGGGGCGGCCCCGACACCGCCCGCCCGCAGGCGCGGAGCGGAGCGCGGCGGCCGCGGCGCCAGCCAGGTGGGAGCCGGCGGGCTGGATGTGCCGGCGGGCGGGCGGCGCGCCGGTGAGTGCGGCCGGGGCGGGCAGCGCTGCGGGGCGCGGCGGGGAGCCGGGGCCGCCGCTGTCACCGCGCGGGGCGGCCGGGATGGAGCGGCGGGCCGGGCCCTCCTCGCCGGGGGGGGCGGGGAGCGGAGGGGGTCCCGTGCCCCGGCGTGGCGGGAGGCGATGGCTGCGGGGGGCTCCGGCGGGGAACGGGTGCGCGCGGGGGCGGAAAGGGAAGGGCTGCGGCGGGGAGCGGGGCGAGCGGCGCGGAGCCCGGCGGGCTGCCCTGCCCGTCCCTGCCCGGCCAGCCTTCCGCCGCCGCCGCGGGCGGCTCGGGAGACCGGCGGCGGGCGAAGTTGGGTGGCGGAGGGGGCGCGGCGAGGGGGTCGCCCCGGCCGGCGGGGCAGAGCCCTGCCCGCCCCCGTGGCCGGTCCGGCGGGCGATGCGCGCTGAGTGAAGGCGCGGCCCGGGGCGGGCGGCGGCGGTGCCCCGCTCCCCCTCGGCGGAGCAGTTTGAGTGACACCGCGATCATCTCGTTTCCCTTCAAGCTTCGCCTGTTGCCGCCGCCGCCGCCGCCGCTCCAGCGCCGAGCCGGGAGTGGAGAGCGCAGGCTGAGGCTCCGCCGGCTCCGGCCAAGAGATCCCCTGTCTTTATGCCGTGATCTCCCAGCCCGGCCAGGCACCGGGGGCGCAGGGCGGGGTGGGGGGGACTGCGGGCTCTCCCCAGCCCTCCCGCCCGCACACCTCTTCGGGGGGCTTCCCCTCCTCCTTCCTCCGGGGCGATTTGTCAAACTTCCCCCCTCTTCTGCCAGCAGCAGCAGCAGCAGCAGGGCTGTCCTCTCCTCTGTGCCGCCTCCTCCTCCTCCGCCGCCGCCGCCTCCTCCTCCTACTCGGCATCGTGTATGCACAGCAACAAAAAATATATCCCCGACCCAGCCCTCGCGCCGAGGCTGGAGCAGCTCACCGGATCTCTGGGGCTGAGGCAACTCTTCCCACCCCCGCGCCCCGGCTGCCCCCCCCCGCCGGCGCCCGCAGGAGCCCAGCATGCCGAGGAGGAAGCAGCAAGCGCCCCGGCGCGCAGCAGGTACGAGAGCCGCTTCCCTGCCTTCCCTGCCTTCCCTTCCCTTCCCTCCGCGGCCGCTGGCTTCTCCTCTCGCTTCCCTCCGTCTCTTTCATAACCGGCTCCCGGCGGGCTCCGCCGCCGCTGCGGCCCCGCCGCTGCCCCGCTGCCCGCCGCTGCCGAGGGCTCTGCCGAGCAACTCCCGGGCTGAGGCGCAGCGCCGGGATGGGTGTTTTGGGGAGATTTTATTTTTTTTTTTTTCTTCGGGATGGGGGGCGCATGAAAGCCCGTTCCCCACTTTTGGTGCCCGCTTTGATTTATTCGGAACTCTGCCGTCGCCCGGCTCGGTTCTGGGGTAACCCTGTGCGAGGGGCAGCGGGTGTCTGCGGGCACACGCTTCTCGGGCTCTGTGGTCGGTGTCACTCCGGGCTGGGGTAAGAAGAAGGGGAATTTTGGTTATTTCCAGCCCGTACTTTGGCACCTACTTTGCTTCTCTCCCTCGTAGTCTTCATTCTTCTACATCCCCTTCCCTCACAGGCAAATGGTTTGTGAAAGCCAGGGAAAATATTTTTTTTATTTAGTTTTCTTTCCTATAAAATAAAGAGAGAGGGCATGTATAAAAATATGGCACGCTGTGAATGAAGTGGCAGGGACAAAGTGATTTGGAGGCTCTGCAGTGTTAGTTGGAGATCCAAGCCCAGAACTGGTTCCTTGGCCCAACTTTTAGCTTTTTCTCTTCTGCCCTAGTACTGCACTGGAGATGTCTTTGCCGGACAGACAGACCGTCCTAGCTGGTCACTTTCTTTGGTAGCCTTTTCTGTTAATCCTATTGATTTCTTATTTATGAGTCCAGAGCAGAAGCTGCAAAGTAAACCAAAGGAGGGAAAAAAAAAAAAAAAAGAAAAAGGGTCTGTGTATTGTCAAGTGACTGGTGAATGTTTCTGATAGTGCCTTTACAATTTCCACTGGTTTCTTTTTTCCTTTTTAGAATTACTTTTAGAGGCTTTGTGCTGGTGAGGTTTTTTGTTTGTTTGGCTTGTTTTCCTTTTGCCAGAAATGTCAACTCCTGTTAAACTTAAGCAGTATTTTTTTGGAAAAGCCAAATTGAAAAGAAAACAGTAGAAGAAAAGCCCCACATAATTTTACAGTAATCCTTAGTTGGGGATATGTGGGCTGGAAAAGGTTTCCTTGGCCTGTTGCCATCCTTGATTTGATGTCTGATTGATCGCCTGTCATCTGGCAGCCTTTGATCTATTCATTCCCGATAAACATCAATAAATCACTTGCCATGGTAACGCCAGACTCGGTGACGTCACACGTGGCCTGTCAACTCTGGGAGCGCAACTTGAGGGGTCCTGGCGAGCGGAGCCACCGCCGGGCCCGGCTCTGGGTAGCGGAGCCACCGCCGGGCCCGGCTCTGGGTAGCGGAGCCACCGCCGGGCCCGGTCCTGGTGAGCGGAGCCACTGCCGGGCCCGGCCCTGGGTAGCGCTGCCACTGCTGGGCCCGGCCATGGTGAGCGGAGCCACCGTGGGCCCGGCCTGCCGGGGCTGCCAGGGCCGCCAGGGCCCGGGGCACGGACTGCTCTGCCGGGGCACAGCCTCGAGGGGCCGGGCTGGAGCTGGGGAAGCTCCCCAGAGCATCCTTGGCAGCGTGGCTGTGCCTTGGGCTTGGGACAGTGTGGGGCAGGGAGCCCGTCCTGCAGCCTGGGCTGGAGACAGTGTGGAACAGGGAGTCCGTACTGCGGCCTGGGCTAGGGACAGCATGGGGCAGGTAGTCCTGAAGCCTGGGCTAGGGACAGCATGGAGCACGGAGTCAGTCCTGCAGCCTGGGCTAGGGGCAGCTTGGATCCGGTACTCCTGCACCCCGCGCTAGGCGCTTGCTGGAGCAGGTAGTCCATCCTGCAGCCTGGGCTTGCTGGAGCCCTTGCTTGCCTGACAGCTTCTCCGAGTGGGGTGGTTTGGGTTTAGTAAACATCAAGGGGCTCGGGGAGTAATGCAAATTGTAAATAACAACGTGCATGTTTCCTTTCTTCTCCCCTCGGACAGCCACATGGGTTCGGGCAGTGCTTTTGAAATAGGGAAATAGACTTCCCGGCCGTCTTACCCCGCATGCAAACAGCTAGAAAGTTTGGAAAGTTTCTCAGTACGGTGGTGATAACATCAAGCAAACAATATCGTAGCCAAATACTTCGTGATAATATTTTGCTTTTCTGGCCCATGCCATCAAATAACAATTTTCTAGAAAAATGACAGAGGTGAACTTTTTTTGATACTTCGGAAATTCTATTTTGTAATGTGAATTTAGTTCTGCAAAATCTAGATTTTCCATGTGCTTTTCCATTTTTGACTCTGTTGTAAAGTGGGCTCTCTCTCCACAGACTGGAAGAAAATATTTCTGCACTAAACACACATTCTGAGGTATCCTTCTCTCCCTCCACCACTCTCTGTCTCTCCCTCCTTTCTCAAGTGAATCATCCATGATACGCGATCTATCTTTCATATTTAGCAGAAGTGTAATCTCTTTAAACTTTTAGCTTTTTGATAGCCACATTAAACATTTAGTATTGTGTATAATTGCTTCCCACCGAGATGCTGCTTTTATTGGTCACATTGGAAATGTTACTTTTTCTAATAGCAGTAAAAGCAAAGGCTTTTTTTTAACACCTTAAAAAACAGCTAAGAAATAACAGGTTAGTTAAGAAATATTCATTACAAAAACTTGACTGCAGGACTAATAGGAGATGGAAGAATGGTTTTGCTCTATCAAAATGACCCGTCAAAACGACTTTGTTTCATATTTGATTTAATTGTCTCTCTCCTGACAGGCACATTCATCAATAGCTTAATGGTCAATCAGAAGTTGGCAGAGTGAGTGCTTTCATTCTTTCCCATACACTAGCTTTGGCTTTACTTTATCAAAATGCCTCTGCCTAATGGATATGGGGGATGTAGAATGACTGAAGGGCTACTTATTTGACAAGAGTGAAAAAACAAGAACATTCATGCTGTTGATAAGTGCATGAAGATAAATAAGTGAGCTGTATGAGGTGTTTTATTTTAAGACAGAAGAAACTTACTTTGTTTTCTTCCCCCCCTTTTTGGCTTGAGAGCTGCGAGTTATAAGGTTCATGACTGCTTTTGTGGCATACTGAGAGTGATGACAAATTGATTGCTTGGTACTGAGAGAGAAAAAAAGGTGGTGGTGGGGGGAGAATTAAAGATGTCTGCTGATTGGTAACTCAGGAAATCCAGTCCCCAGCAACCTTGAGAATACTCGAGAATTTTTTTTCTCCAAACTGAAAGGTCCGCTCAGCCATAAAAAAAGAAAAGTTGTTTTGCCAGCTTCATTAGTGTTCACCTAATTAGCTGTAAACCTGATGGATTCCTGACAGCTTTAATGATTGGAGATGACAAGCTCCACGCAGTGTCATCCAGCAGAATTAGGTTTGCAGCTAGTTTGATGTAATCAAGTTGATATTACACAGTCCTGGTTGCCTTTAGTTGTGCATTAACTCAATTTTCTGCTGCAGGTGACAAATGGGCTTTGGTACCTGGATAATCATGTCATAGGAATTAGGACCCTTTTAATGGTCTGGAGTAGAATAACAACAACAAAGAACTCTCAGCAGCACAGAGCTCGCAGACATAACAGACAGGTGCACAAATTCTTTATGTCTAGCCCAAGTGTTAACACCACACTGTGGAAGACTAAAGCTGTCTCTGAGAATCAAGAATCTCTAAAAATGATAATTTCACTTTGTTTGCTTTGAGACTCAGCTGAATATCATAGGTAAATTTGGGAAGGAGAGTCAGGGATTGCAATTTTATTCCTCACCTGTTAAAGCAAGAAGATAGTCAGAATTGCTGCTCCAAAGACTTCTGTCATGTAAGTCAGGAGGAAGAAGGTATATTTACCAGTTAGAGGCTACTGTCTGGGGAAAGTAAGATATTGTATTAATAGAGGCCGGTCTTGTTCATGCAAACAGTAATTATCTATCCTTAAATTATAGCTTTCACTTGCAGCTTTTTTAGAAACCGATTTAAAAGATCAAGAAAATGTATTTCCTACTGACAGAAATGACTTAATACATATTTTGTGTACATACCTTGTGAGGAGGGATTGGGAACTAGTGGTTTGCTGGAATCACATTTAGTTTAGTTATTTATTTATTTATATATTTAATGAAACAGTAACAGCTGCACCGAGTTTTCAAGGCTCTGGGAATAAAAAAAACCCAAACAAACCTGGGCCTATGGTTGTTTGTTTTTTTTTTTTTTTTGCATAGAATGTTTTAAATCCTAGAGATTGCTGCATGCTCGAGGCTCTTCCCAACTTCTGCGCTTGCATTCAGAAGCTGCACCTGGTCAGCGTGAGCGCTGAAATTCACGGAATTGATGCTTCAGAGGTGCAGAGCACTTCCACTTCCCAGGGACTCGGGTGCTGGTGCCAGCCCTCGGCCCCTCCAGCGTGGGGCCGGGGGTGCAGCACAGCAAACAGATGCAAGATGGCACACAGGTTGTGCCGCCAGATTTCCAGGCAGCTCTGACTCTGGCAACTCGAACGCTCGCTTTAATTTATGGCAATTGCTTGCAACTACATACATACCCAAAAGTAAATGTAGCGATAAAGTAGGCTACCTATAAAGGTACTTGCAGTGTCAGCCCTTGGTATGTTATTTGCCTCCAAACCTGCCACATATTTCTCTGTTGGGCAGAGATTCTTCCTAGCAGCAAGCTGACAAAATGATTAGTTATGGCTGTCCTCTGCTTTTTTTTTTTTTTTTTCCCCGGCAAAGTGTGAAGGAACAATGCAAAAAAAAAAAAAAAAGGAAAAAAAAAAGAAAAAGGGGTATAAATATAAAAAGGCTTGATAGATTCCCCTGAATATCTGCCTGAAAAACAGAATTTTCCAGAATCAGCTGCCATTTCTCCCATTAGCTTGACAGCTGTCAATTAGGGCTTCAGTGCTCTCCTGGGCCACAGTTTATTGCGTGCGGTTGATGTTGTCATTTTGTTCTCGGTTTTGCCTTGAGCACTATCATGAGCAGGAGTGAAATAGTCAATAACTGATGTATCAGCAGTTATTTCTTAAATTGGCTTACAAGTCTGCATTTTTCCTCTTTTTACTAAAGATTGTTTTGTAAAGTGATTAGAATGAATTGTGACTGCTGCAGGGTTATGGGAAATGCAGTGAAGCTAGGGTGAGTTAGCAGGATTAGAGTGGGTCCTTTTTGTCAGCCCTGCTTCCAGGATTAGTGGAAACTGTATAGAAAAGATCACCTTCAGGGTGAAGTGTGGGGTACATTTTTAAGCGTGCTACGTGCACGCTTATGCAGAAACATATGGTGGTAGAGAGTGAATGAAAAGAAATCATCTGCCAGGACGTAAAGTAACCTACGTGTTATCTCTCTGAGCAAACCTTGGCACTGCTGCCTTTACGGTGTAATAATCCATATTTTAATCCAATGTCGTGACTGCTTCCTAGAGAATCCAAATACAGATTGTCAGATTTTAACACAGCCCTGTTTTCAAGGTGCTGCTAGTGGATCAGGTATTGAGATGCCTGAAGTGTTGCATTGTCAAGTAGGAGTGTATGTGTGTGTATGGTTATGATACAACACCAAAAATAACATAGTTGCTGAGCAGTCGCGTGTTATCTTATCTGTGAAATACTTCAGCATCATTTACTAAACAATCTACCTCAGGTGTTTTAGTCTGATTTTTTTTTTCTTCTTCTCTGTGTGTTTGGTAATTTTTTAAAAATTTAGTTACGCCCAAATTGTGGTTTATCAGCCTTAAGTTAAAAATGAAAGGTGAATACAATATATTGTATTTGGTAACAATGATATGGACTGGTACATCCAGACAGATAATATGCAGTTGTAATTAGAGTGAATAGACAGGCATTCATTTTCAAATTCTTTGACACATGCATAAAATAGTCATATAATAAGATAAGATGACAATTTTATGTTAGGTTGATAAAGTGTCCCGATACATGCATTTAAATGTCTGTAAGCCTTTTTTTATCCAGACAGATTAATTCTAGTTTCCAGCATTTGCAGTTAGACATTAAATTAATTTTAAAAATCCCACTAAACAATGGATGCATTGCTTTTTTGTGTGGGTATATGTCATAACCTAAAGCAGAAGGATTGAAAAAAATTTGTGCAATTGATTTTTCTTGATTTCAACATAACAAAAAAATAAAGCATGAAAATTGACTCAAAGCATAGTCCACGAGAGATTGTATTGTAGTTTTCTTAAGTACAGTAATGCAGAATAGAACATTGTCAGGGCTTGAAATTGTTTGTTACCATTTTCATAAAAAGAACTGAAAGAGTTGAAATAAGTAGGGCTTAATTTCAGAGACTGTGAGATTCATCCTACTGCATTTGCCTGATTTTGCGCCTGAAAGATATTTTGGTCATCTCAGCAGAGAGCCAATCTGCAGAATTTAAACACTTCTCATTGCAGGCATCAACTTTAAGGTATTTCTCAGAAAATGTTCAAAGGGTTTTTTTTCCCCTGGGGGTGGAGGGAGAGTAGGGAAAGAGTTACCAGAGGATCATAAAATATCTGAAAGCTCTTTGCCAATGCCATTACCTGGCCTCTTCGGGCTGTAAAGGGACAACTCCTCAAGAATAATCTAAGTTCGTATTTTAGACTTAATTATAAATTATTAATTAACTCTGTCAGGACACATGTTATTAATTATGACTCTCTTTTCTTCATTCAGAGCAGCTGTTGGGAATCACGTAAGTTGACTGTGCTTGTTGGTGTGGGAGTTTGCCAGTGAGGAGCTCCATGGGCAGCCCGCCTCACCTCCAGCTGCCATCCCTTGGCGCGGCTCCGCCCGGCAGCGCTGGCAATCCAGACGAGTTCTGGGGCAGCCCGGTGTGCTCACGCTCAGCCACCATTGTCACAGGGCTGGCTTTTAGGTCCTGTCCATAAATAATCCCCGTTTTAGCAAAGCTCTGTGGCGCTGGGGAGGTGGGAAGGGCGGTGGCCAAGCCTTGGCGAGGGGGAAGCCAGGAGGTTTCCCTGCCCTTCCGCCAAAGTCCCGCCAAACTTGGCGCGCTGGCACAGAGCGGAGGGCTGCTTTGTAATTCGTTTGGAATGATCCAAATTCATTTCCTTTTGATATTTCCATCATTAAATTGAGCCCTCTGTTTCGGTTTCTTATGTGTTCTTTGCGGAATGCATGTTGCATAAAATAGGCAATTTTTAATGAACAATTTAATGTAAATGGGTTCTGAATTTAAATTAATATTAATGAAGCTTTGAGTGAATTTATTTTGCATACGTAAAGGCTTGTAACTCTTTCACTCATACACTCTTGTCTTTATGTACTAACACATTGGTTAGGTGAATTGGCTAGTTTCCATATTTTGTGATTAAAAACTCTAATGGATTTTACATGGATATTTGTGCTAGCGCAGCTTCGCACAGGTTACTATTGCTAGTAAAAATCGTACCTGCCTTGAAATTCAGATTTCTGTAGTTAACATTTCACTGTTACCCCACCGTTTCTGTATGTTTCTTCCTACTTTGGTTTCGCCTTCATGCTTAAAGAAAAAAATACTCCAACAATAGTAACCACAGTCATGATGTTTTCTTTCTTTGGCTTACCTCTAATGCATTATGTATTTTGAAATGATGGGATGTTCTATAATTAATTCTGTTAGATGTAATTGCTATAATCACTTTGATGCTACACATAATAAAAGTAATATGGTAAGCATACGGAAAAATATAAACACCTTATTGTAACACTTTTTGTAAAATTCTTTAAAAAATCTTGTTCAGAGCGGAACCTCCGCTTCCGTATTTTGTCAGAGCTAAGATTTTTATTTTTTTTAAGTACATTACTTTAGTAAATGAATTAATTTCAGATATTGAAAAGATTTTGACAGGCAGGTTGTGCGTGCGAATATCCCTGACTCTGTGTGGTATTAAAGATGTAGTTCATTAAGAAGCCCATCTTCAGTGTGGCTACAAGTGAGACATAAATATCACTGTGTATTTCATGAAATGAGAGACAAATATGTACATTATATCAAAACCCAGGACATAGGAAATAACACAGGAATGGAACTGTACAATGGAAAGCTTCTTTGTAGCGCAAAATTATGGGAAATATAAAATGTATGAAAGGTAGCATGTAACTAGAGAGGGAGCTTTTCAGGCATGGTCCCAAGTGGGAAAAAGACTACAGAAGGTGATATCCCTCCTCCTGCTTTTTTTTTTTTTTTTTTTTTTTAACAAGTAGCTTTGAGTTATTGTTTGCAAACACAGTTTTTGATAGGGAGGAAATGAAAAAAATATGTGCAATGGGTTAAGCTGTGTAGCTGATATCCTTGATTCTGTAACAAAAAATGTTAATATGGCCATAGTTCTTAATTAGTTGCACACAATACTTAATGCTGCAAAGGTCACTTGGTTTTATGGTCCAGCTTCGCCTATGAATTTGTATGTTTCCCCCCAAATTTATATTTCTCTCTCATGTATTTTCTAAGCAATTGAGCGTGCAAATTGTGGTAAAAATGCAAACTAGAAACAGGATTAGAAAAATACATTTCACATGGACAAAGAAGAGGTTTTGTTTAAATTTTTTTTAATTTTTTTTTTTTTTTTTTTTTTTTTTTGCTGGTGTTATTTTCAAATAACGCACAGCTTTGCGTGGCGAGCAGCAGTATTACATTTAACTTCTGTAAGCTGAACAAACAAACCCTGACCAAGCTCTCGCTGGATTGTTCTGGGGAAGAACAGAGCAGGGTGCTGTTTCTGAGTGTCTCTGGGACTGGGCTCGCTGCCGGCAGCCCTTTCCCTGCTAGGTCAAGCCTGTTGCTGGAGGGCCAGATCGCAGCAGGGGCCTCCAGGAGGCTTGGCCAGGCTGCTCCAGACTGGCAGCCATCAGTCATCCATCTGTGACACAGAGTCTGTTTTTGATGGCAGGGATGATAAAAGGCCTGGGAACTGTATAGGCCCTTGTAATCAGGGCCAGTGCTGACATCCTTCTCAACTTTGACAGCTTCTTCCTTTTCTCTCTTCACCGCCAAGACTGTCTCAACTGGATTTTTTTTTTCCTCTCTCTTGTTTCATGTACTTGATCAGTCTCAGATGCTGGGAATTATTTTTTTCTGGAGGGAGGAGGAGTGTTTCTTTTGGTTTGTGGGTTGGGCAGGTGTGAGAGGAAGTCTGGTTTTTTTTTTTTTTTTTTGTACTGTAGGCCTGTTGCTAATTAATGTTCCTCCATAAGATTCTGTCGGAGTTGAGTAATGTTTTTGATCTTTATGCCTGATAACTGCATACTTAATGAGATTTCAAAGCTGTGAGTGCAGCTCCCTACAATTATTGACAGATGCCTTTTCTTTGCCATTGGGTTCAGCTTCATAAATCCTCCTGCAGTAATGAGGTTCAGAAGTGCCACCCTGCCAGTGAGCTAATGAAAGAGGGGGGGAGGGAGGGAACAGCTCATGCCTGCCTGACACATTTTTTTCCTTTAAAATTTACTATGCAGATGTCAAGCTGTGGGACGATTACTTCAAACATGCTAATTTTTATCTTGCTTTTGTGTCAAGCCTGCATGCCATTTTTCCCCCCCAATAATAAATAAAAATAGAAACCTCAACCTATTTAAATTTTATCATGGATCATAACTATTGAAGACTTTGATATATGTGTGTTCTTTTGCAGTTTCCAGTCAGTGGAGCAGTTTTTTGAAATCCGAAGGGCAGAGAGAGGTTAAAAAATAAAAATTAAGGGGGGGGGAAAAAAAAAAGGCAGCGATCTGCCTCGGCCGCACGTCAGGCTGCCCTAACCGTGCACTTGAAACATCGGAGATTTCATTTTAGAGTTCTGAAACTAAATCCTGGTGGAGAATAGCCGCACCATGCCAAACAGTCGATTTCCTTTTCAGCAGAGCCATACATCACTGACCCACCCTTCCCTCCCGACAGAATGACATGTGTCATTTATCACCGGCCCTGGCAGAGCAGAGCCGGGGGGGGCCCGGGCAGCTCCCGCTCCGGCGGTGCTGCTGCTGCTGCTGGGTGTGCTGGGTGTGCTGGGTGTGCTGGGTGTGCTGGGTGTGCTGGGTGTGCTGGGTGTGCTGTGCTGGGTGTGCTGGGTGTGCTGTGCTGGCTGTGCTGGCTGTGCTGGCTGTGCTGGCTGTGCTCTGGCCAGAGCGGGGCACGGAACGGGAGTGCTGGGGGCACTGCCACGCTCACCGAGGAGGTGATGTGCTCTCATACCAGCTGCTAAGTCGCCTTGCTCAGCCCCCTGAAGGTTTTCCCCTCCTGTATCCTTGCTGTCTCAGTCTCTCTTCGTTTCTCTTTCCCCCCCCCCCCTTTTTTTTTTTTTTGAGTTTGGCAGTTGGGACAAACTGGCTGACACGTATCATTCAAGCAGCACTGGCTTGCTGGGGGTTGTGTAAATGAATCTGGGAGCTCTTGGTTTCACATGATTCAAACGTGCATTATTGAAGATGGATGTTCCTTAAAAAAAGATTGATGATGGATATCAGGCTTATAGTGCCATTTATCATTTTGAATATTATTTAGACTTGCCGTGTAAAGCTGTAACTTGAGAGTTGGATGAGCTGGGACAGAATGGAGGCCTCGGCGTGCATGTTGTGATTGATGGCTTTGCTTTCTCATTGTTTGTTACCAGATACTCGCCGGTCATTACAGGAGTGCCTCGCAATTGTTTTAGGGGCTGGATTTCCGTGTGTGGATGTGTGTGTGTGTTTGTACAACAGGGAGAGGGACAGGCAGAGGCAGAGTTAAGTTTTTAGTGGGAGCATTTCAATAATTGTAAAGAATGTAGACAAAGCCGTGGCCCGTGCAAGGATGCAGGCAGCCTCTTGCATGAGCACAGAGACTTGCCGTGTGTAACACTAAAATACAAACAGGACTGTGGCTGATCCAGTGTAACACTGCCAGGCATTGCCACTTCCAGTATAAAAATGTGCTTGTGAACAGATTAATACACTCCAGCTTCCTTTTGCTAACAGGATGCACCTTTTATTTTTTTTTCTGGGTCCCAAATAATGGCAAAGGAAAGAAGGTTCTAGGACATAATTATTTCAGCATTCAGATATTTCTTTCCCACCCACGCTCTTCATGCAGGATTGTGAATCTTGTAGCCTTGGTGTTCGCCCCCAAGTGTGCTCCTGGAGGGTGGATGGCCTGGCTGTGTAAATAGTGAGGGCAATCCCTTCCCTCTTTGAAGCACTTTTGCTGGAACCAGGACACCCCCACCTGCTGGAAGAATTAAGGAAACAGCTTTTTATAGGCAATTAGATCTTTCCTAGGAAGTGCAGGCAGGGACTTTCAGGAGGGAGACACTCCAACAATGGAGCAATAGGCAGTGCCAGAACTTAAGGTGTTGGGCTGTTTGTGCCCCTTCAGGCAAGTGCAATATCCAGCCTGGTTAAACTTGTTCTGAGCTGACAAACTATTGACTGTTCCTTGCCTGGTGCATCCTACAAAACTCAAATGATTTACAGGAGCAGTGGGTAAAATGAGATGAGAATTACCTTGTTGAATCAGTCTTGAATTTGCACAGGTAGCGGGTGTTTTTGAAACATTGCTTGTCACATCAACTTTTTCTTTGATTGCAGGATGCCCTCCTAGCGAAAAGGAATGACAGCAACACTTAATAAACATTTTAGTTAAAATGTTTTTTTTTAAAGCCAGCAGTGACCTTATATGTGTTTTATAGAAATGAGTTTTTCAGTTCCGTTTACTTTTGGTGCACTCAGTTGTCAAAAGTAAGGAGAATTCAAGTTTATGCCCTTCATTCAAGTCCAACACCATGAAAACAACTCTGAAAAAACATAATATTTTTTATAAAGCCTTCAAACGTATAAGGTAAAACTTTGCTCTGTTACTCTACACTTGTGTAACACAGTAGGTAATTGAAGTACAAGTGCCAATTTGCTGTAACAATTGTAAACACACCTTGATACAGATGGCATCATTGCATTCTTACTGATTAGAAAACTTTGCTATTAATAGACACAAAGTCCATTTCAGGTGTAATTGGTAAGGAGCTGAGTGCACTCATGGGAAGAAACCTTGTTTTGTTTTTTGTTCGCTTTTATTCTTATCCCTTTTTTCAGTTTTATAGCTGGAGACATGATTTATTGCAGCCATCCATCTTTGGGGCTCATCCATCACATCCTGGTTGCTAGGCAATCATGGCAGCAGCTGTTTGCTTTGAATCAGACAGAAAAGTTGTCAATCATCAAAGGCAGGTGAATAGCATTAGAAACACGCTATTGTCAGACGGAATAATTAATCAAAGAGAGAAAAGATAATTAAAAAGATATGACCCTTGCAAGTACTTGCTCTGGGTTGCCTGGAAAAAAGAAAAACTGCCTGGTCTTTTCTAGACACTTAAGCAGCTGAGGGCTGATAAAATATGCACTCTGCAGTGCATAGTTTTTAATTAATTGAAAAAGGTTCAACATTCAAAGACGATGCTGGAGAAAAGTCTGATTATGAGCATAAGTAATATTTATTGTTTGCATGAAAGGCTTGACATGGAGTTCTAACTTTCTGTCACAAATCTCCTGCATGCTTGCACTAAGCCTCTTTCAGCTTCACTATCTTTGCTGGCAGTTACTGGAGTGTGTGGTTAGTCTGTCCAAGTGAGGGTCCTACGGCTTTCATGCAGCCTTTTCATCCTGGGCCACCTTTCCAGGGCATTGTCTCCTTGGCTGTCCCCTGCAGCAGAGTTGGAGTGCCCGAGCTCTGCCATCAGCAAGGCAGGCAAAGCTCGGTGGGGCTGCAGCCCTGTCCTTTCTTCAGTACAGGAGAGGTGTCCAGGCAGCACCTATCTCATTTCCAATCAGCCAGAGGAATAACAAGCTCACGTGAGCCCATTCTGAACCCTGATTTCCCAGCAATTTTCCAGTTATTTGTAGCTGTGATGATGAGAAGGCTGCTGCAAAGCCCAGTTTCCAACTCCTCCAAGTTTAGGTGCAGCAGTGGGTGCAGCAGAGCACACCCAGCCCAGGGTACACAGGAATGCACTTCTGGGCAGTGCAGTGCTTACCAGGGTGTGTAAAACAGCTGGGCACAGCTGGTGCTGCTGCCAGCAGAGCAGGGCTCAGTGCTGCTGCTGCCCAAAAGCTGGGTCTGAGGCTGAAATGTGGCACAACAGTTTTGTGAGAATGCAATGTCTTATGATTGATTGCTGGGCAAAATGACTGTGTAGTCCAAAAAACCCAACTTTGGTGTTTGTTCAGGCTTTGAAGGAGTCTGTGGATGGACTGATCACAGGAGAACACAGGGATGATGACTGCATTAGTAGTGTTTCATTTTTACAAAGTATTTTGTAAATAGTGATGCAGAGGTGGCTGCCACGCTGCCCCTCTGTATTTTTCCATTTTTGGTTTCATACTTTACCCTGGTTTCTAGAATTTCAAGAAAAAGTTCAAGTTTGTGCTGCCAGGAGAATAAACCTACTTACTTTTAATATCAAGACTCTGTATTAGTGTTGATTATCAGCAAGATTTGCAAGGACACAGGCTGTGAAATACTGGGAATTTAAACTGCAGGATGCAAACCTTGTACACTGTTCTGCACACACCATCCCCTTCACACTGGCTGATGCCTCCAAGTGTTCATTGCACAGCTCTTCGTGTCAGTGTGTCACAAGCAGCTCCTCTGCTAATTGTGTGTAGCCTGTATCACATTTTCTGCTCTCACACCCTGTTTCACTTGTAATCATTCCAGTATTTACTTAGAGGAGGAGAGAACACAGCTCAGAAGGAAACGGGGTGCCATCTGAGTGCTGGGTATGACACATCTGCTGCATAGAACTATTCTTCCAACACTGGGGGCAGGAAGCTCAGGCTGCAGCTAGCTTGGATGACTTGGAGAGATCTGTGTCCTCAAGTAACATTTCATATTAGTGATTCCTCAGAACGTCATGTTCACCAAAGTTTGTGTGAGAAATAAAAAAAAAAAACCCTCTTTAAAAGCAGAGTACTGCATATTAGCATTAGCTTGAGAAATATCATCTGTGCACTGCACAACCAAAGTCAGCACCCCCTTGGCTGATAGCCCAGCACTTCTGTGTAAAGTTAGGATGTTGTCTGGAGTTGCTGGCAGGTATTTTTTTTTTAGCAGGACTAACTCTTTTTCTTCTATATGTAATAGTAATTCAGGCTGACATATTACTGGCATTTTTTGTCATAGGTGAGTGGGCCCTGTGCCTGTGCAGGGCACATGGGGGGTGCTTGTGTGCAGGAATGCAGTGCTTTCTCTAGCACATTCTGTGGATTAAATAAATGTGGGATAGCCATGCCAGCATGGGAGGTGACATGTTTATGGCTAAAGGGCTCTTTCCTTCTTAGCTGGGAAGCAGATTTGTCTCCTTTTCACATATCAACACCTCTGATACCTTTTCAAGTATTTGCTGTATTTCAGATCTGCTGATCACTGTTTTATTTACTGATAGAGGAACTGTGGCAGTGGTTCCCTAATGGGGGGATATATAGTGCTGACATCCAAGAAATGTTGGCTAAGAGACACATGGATAGATGGCTGCATGTTGGAATATATGTGGTTATTCTTAGTCTGATAGAGACTTTTAGCACATAGTATATGAAAGTTCCTGTGATAATGCTTCCCTCTGCTCATCAAGGTGAGATGCATATTTTCCCTTTTATTTTTTCTCAGTCTCTATTCCATGCATGGTGTAGAGGGAAGACAGAATAGCTGTTCCTCATTCACAATATTTATTGTACAGGTGAAAGAGTTTGGATTCTATGAAAGGGTTTTTCTGTCCTACCCTCTTCCTCATCCTTCCCCATATGAGGCTGCTTTTGCAGTTGTATAGGGAAAACTGTTTAGAAACTTGAAATACCTTGGTACTGAATATGGTAAAGCTGCATTGCCTTTTTGTTCATGTGAAGTGAAAAATGGACAGAATATGTCAAACATTAACACCGGCACAGATAGTAAACTGTTTTGCTTTAAATGGTGGAAGAATGTGCAAAGGGAGTTTAAAATAAACAGTCAAATAACAATCAAGCATTTGCCAGTGTTTAAGTCACTGTGTGAAGTAGAATGTAGTATCTCAGTAGGAACCACTAAGTTACATGGTATCTGTATACTGAGAAAAATATATCAAGGAGAGATGTGCATATATATATACATATACACACATGTATATATATAATGTGCTTGGCTGAATGTGAACTGAGTAAATGTGCAAGGCTTCCCTCAGCCCATTCTCTGCCTGTTCCAGGCTGTGACACTGCAGCTCTGTGCCACACAGTGCTCAGGTCTGTCCTGTTCTCTGCCAGAGATCCAGAGCATTTCTCACTGGCTTTAGAGCATGCTGTGTCCATGAAGTTTGGAGGATATGCATTTCCTTTTGAAGCTTTCTGAGAGAAGAGAGACTTTTTATTCCACATTTTTAAGGTTAGTTGTCATTTTTATTCCTCTCAGTGTAGCTTGCTGTGCCATCTCTTATATGCTTGGTGAATTTAGGGCTTTAGTCCTACCAGCCCTTGCAGTGAAACAGAAATATTTCTTATCTCCAGTTTTCAGTTTGTCAGCAGCGTGCTTAAGAAGAGTCTTCTGCAAGCTAAACCTGAAGCTTGGAAGATGTCCCGGTATTCTCTAAGTGACTGTCCTTTGGTCACTTTTTATGCAGTGAAATGCATAAAATACATTTGTATACACTTACTTATATGATGAGAAATACCCTGTTTTATTCAGCATGCTTTCTAGGATACCTCTTCAGAAATGACTGGGGTAAAAGAGAATGGTTTTACTGTCGTAGGTGCATGATGACTAACTCGTGTCAGCTGATAATCCAGGAGCAGAGCCAGATGGCCTTGGAGGTAGGGAATCATCAGATAAAAGCCATCAGGCAGGGCACTGCTTTAATCCCTAGGGTAACTGTGGAGGAAGGAGCAGGGTTGGAAATGCCTTCAGGAGAAGGGAAGGAAGCACTAGAGCCATGCAGAAGAAAAGACTGGTAGGTAGTGATCTAAACCACTCTATGGTCCCTAAAATAGAAATACCCGAATTCATGTGTTACTTTCATTCACTTGCCTTCAAAATCAGGTATACAACTGTGCTGTTGTTTTAGAGTTAAACATATGCCTTGCTTTCTAATTAACCCCCAAATCCCTTTGCATTTGCCATATTAATTTAATTAGTTTGGGCATAAGAGTGCAATTCTGGCAACCACCTTAACCTCGTAAGTAAAATGGAGAGATATAAACCAGGTGGGCAAAACTGGTTTGGACTTGCTGCAAATTTTAGTGAAAGAATATTTGAAAAATAGAAGGTAGAACTTGAGACAGCAAAGATAGTGTATGAGTGCGTTTTTTAACTGCAGAAATGTATCATTTACCCAGGATACCTTGTCTTCCTCTGTTTTTGCTCTGGGCCTGCAATAAAATGCTTCCTATCTATATTAGTTAGAAAATAGTCCGGTGTAATATATGAGAATAGCGATGCATTATTTCCTCATGCTTATATGTTTTTTGTGTAAAATACTCCAGCAGCAGTGAAATCTTGCTGTGTGATTGCATTTCATTTTGAGATGGTTAGCTGAATAAGCAGGAGGACAAGCAAGCAGTAAGCTGAATGAAGGAAAAAAAGAAATAAAATTTTACAGCACATTCTTGTTGTAGGAGTGTGCAACAAAATTGTGTGACTCAAATGCTCAATCTGGTCTTCATGATTAAGCAATAAGCAAATTACAAAACAAAGTTATCATCCTTTACAAACTTGTGCTCAGTCGTGAAAAAGTGAAGTATTTAACATTTCTCAAAGGAAATCATCTTTTGTTACTTGATCTTCACTGGCTGTGTTTTTTAGCTAACAATACCATGTGTTTGCATTAGGCTAAAATTAAAAGCTTCTTTTATAGACACTGCAAATGTTTTATATAGTTGATTTACTGAAGGTTGATAAAAGGAAACAAAATAGTTAAATTTTGTGTTAAAAGGAGGGTGTGATTTGTTGTAAGGACTGGAAGATACACTTTATGTGAAGCAGTTGCCTACTTTGCTGAAGTAGGAATGCCTTTGTGTGTTGGATGTTTGTGTCACACCCAACATAATGGAGTTCTCATTCAGGAGTGGGTCTTCTCAGCAGCAGCACTGGAAATGTAAAAGCATTAATGCTGTGGATTCCCCCAGATTCTGCTGCTTACATCCAGCAGAGATGTCCAGGTGTGAATTTTTGTGTAAAAACTGTGTGTAATAATTATTGAAATCTGTCAGATCACTGGGAGCGTGTTCTACTTTCCCGACAAGATTCCCCACAAAGAAAGGTTTAAAAAGGCGATTTCTCAAGCTAAGGAATTTGCATTGCTGTGACAGGGATCCTGCTTGCATTCAGTGTGGACCTGCCTGCGTGGGGGAAGGAGGTGTTCTGTCCTCCCTTGGGTCCACAGGAGCTGCTTGCCATCAGCTGGTGATGTGGGTCAGGCCATGAGGGTGGACATGAACTCACATGGAGAGTCTGGACAGCTTCAGTTCCTGTCCTGAGCCTGCTTCCCTGTCACTGTGGGACATAAATGTGGGGGGAAGCTCCGAGGAGGGGCTGCCCAGCCTTTCCCAGGTCAGCCTCTGCAGCCATGCCCTTCCCAGCACACACACAGGGACATCCCAGTGCCTGCCAGCCAGTGCCAGCCAGTGCCCTGCTGCAGGGGATCACAGCCTGGCCTGCGCTTCCTGGGGGTTGTTGCACTTCCAGGTACTCCACGGATTGACCTGGTTGTTGAGAACTTGCAGCGAAGGTTTGGAGCAGTTGGTTCTGCTGTGGGTTGTCCTTCGGAATAAGCCATGGATGCTTCCAGCGCTTGTTCTTGTTCAGACCCAGTCCAAAGCCCACTGAAATCAAATATTATTATTTTACTGACTCTGTTAACTTGGTTGGGCTTTCACTGAGTGGCAATTTAAGGAACAGAATTTCATCTGTGTTACCTGATAACACCTGTTGTGCTTCTTGTTGTTGATGTAGGGTAGATCCTGACAGGTTCTTGTAGAAGGTTCTTAGCTGGGTTCTCAACTTGTTAAGTAACCTTTTTTGTGTTAAAGAACCTGTAAGGATTTGGGAGTAGATGCTAAGCAGTTGCTTTTCTTAAAAGGAATGTAATGTAGTACTGATGTCTCAATCAAGAATGGAGATTTTTGTTTGATGGAATTCAATTAGGTGGAGTATTTTAATCTGTTTTGAAATAATTATACAATTACTAATGGGATGCCAAGAAACTTTTGTTAATATTCAGAACAGTATTAAGTTATAAATAGACAATGTTATCAGTCAAGTGTCTGTATCGATAGGTAACAGCATTGTACAAATTTGTCTGTTGATTCTATTCTAAAAACACACTCTTTATCCTTACTCTTTTAGTGCAAAATTACATCTCGTTATGGATAATATGTCATGTCTCCCTAAAAATGTGATCTTGATTTTCATCCCATGATGATACTTTACTCAATAAATCAAAATCTTCCTCAACAGTTAGCAACCAACTTATTTAACGCTTATGCCTGAAATGTTGGTACAGGGAATTTAGCAGTTAACAGTGTTTATACATTCCAGAGGCATTAACAGGTTGGGTTATACTGGAATCCAGTAAATATCCGTGAAACATGTGGTAGAGCGATGCGCTCTGCGGGCTCTGAGCGCCCGCCTGCCAGACCCCTCGTGAAATACCAAAAGCAATAATAAAGTTTGTAATGATGATATTGTCAGGAGCACACGCTGGCTGCTATCACCGGCAGGGAGGGAGCAGAGCCTATCGCCGCTGTTTAGACTGCGGCAGGAGAACACTACAGATGTTCTTATCTTCTGCAGATAGTTTTGTCCTGAATCAGTGGGTTTTACACATTCTTGTGTACGGAAAAAAATGCTCTTCACCTTCGGAGTGGCTCTGAAGAAAATAAAAGGAGGATAGTGTTTGTCTCTGTCAAGGTTGTTTCCCATTTCTGCAGTCAAAGTTCAGCAAAATATCCCTACCACATCTGTAATTTTCCCAGTAGCTTTTTGCCTTCGGTTGCTGGTTTTCCTTTATTGCAGTTTAAAATGGACATTCTGCTAAAATGAGTAAAAAATGCCATTTGCTAGCTACAGTCTGCATAGGCAGTCATGTGCTGGCTACCTGATCTATTTAGCAGCTGTGGGATGGGTAACTCCAAAGCAAGCCAGGACTTCCAAAGCTACTACTGGTTTTTGGTGTCTGTGCATATAGATGACGTTTTCTCAAAACACGCCTTCAACAGAGTTTTTTACTTCTGTTCCTTATGACAAAACATGGCAAAGAAAGAACGAACATAAATTCCAACTACAGTCTTGAAGTTTGAAGTTGCATTTTAGCTACACTACACTGTGTATTATCTTTATTATCTTTTGGTGCTTGCATCTATGTAAATTACATTAAAAGTAAGATGAAAGCATTCATGAAATATCAGTGGCATCATTGGAAAAAAGATGAACAAGCTGTTATGAGAGATGAAAAATAAAAAAGATGTCTTCAACAGAACAATGAACTGAAACCCACCAACTCTATAACATGAGAATATTTTTAGCAAATATTCCCTTAAAGCTTTATTATGGCCATGCCCTCAATGGCATATCCTGTCTGTCAGCAACTCCATTGTAAAATCCTCTTACAAGGATGCAGCTTTAGATGGTTACCTAAACTTCTGTTACTTGGAATGTTGAATTAACTTGCTTTGCCTGAAAGCAGGCACACTTTTTAAAAGAGCTGCTTGTTCAAACTATTTATGTTAACAAATTGTCATAAATGCATTCTTTGATATTCGGGTTCTCCTGTTTTCTGAGGCCTCCTTATTAAAAACTATTTCACAAAACCTACCTTCAGTCAAAAGTGTCTGGTAAATGCTGGTATTTTGAAGTTTAAATATATCTTCATATCCTACATAGTAATATATATATTTATCATATTATTATGTGTGTCTTTTGTGGATCCGAAACTTGAAACCACAGAGATGAATTCAGACATCAAAACAAGGAATACTTAGTTTTAAGAAACCTAAATTTTGATACATATGCATGCATTTTTCTTGGAAAAAAATATTGCAGTGAGAGATTAAGTTCTTGGAATTAGATTTATTTGTAATCTGTCAGTCTATGCACCAAAATAATGATTTTTCAACGTAAATTTTATGAAGCGTGAGAGAGTATAGGTATTCAGTACATAGTTCCTTTACAGTAGTCTTTTAAATTTTTTTCATTTTCATTCATATTCATTCCTTGAAAAAATGTATTTGAGGGCTTTCTTACACACACTGCTTATGCAGAATATGCAGCTTTTAGCACAGTGTAGCTTCATGTTTGTCTGTTCAGTGCCAGCCAAAGGAGGCTGAAGTCTTAGGAAACAACAGCATAAAATTTTGCTTTCTTTTTTCCTGAGGTAGAATGAAACTAGGCAGATAAATTTAGTAAAATCTGGGATCTAACAGGGTTTTATTTATCGCTCAGTACTGAAGGGATCGTCAGGAAGGGGGAATCCCCGTCTGTATCCAGGCGGCTGTAGCAGAACATTTGAGCATTATATTGCCAAAGGAGCCTGAATCCCAGTCAGGCTGGCTCTCTGTGGAACTGGCAACTACACAGCTTGCCAGCAGAAACAAGCCTTAGAATATCTGCTTTATTTTTTGTTTGTTTGTTTTGTGATTATTTTTTTTTAATAGTAAGTGCTATGATTTTGAACTTTCCTGTTTTGACAGTGCTGTGGTGGTATGTCCAATTCTGTGTTTAAAAAAATAGTTATATAGCCAATGCTGAGAACTAGGAATCCCTGAATTTTCTTTAAAGGGAAATTAGAGTTTTGTATATCTTAGTTTTCAACCCACAATACAGGGGTAATGGGAGGCAGGGAATATATCTTGCTTCACAAGAAAAATCTAAGAATTAATGTTTAAAATGTACAGCTTTGTATTGAGACTGATATGTAGGTGACACCTTTGAGGTGGATTTTTTAATTCAGTTTTTGTTTTGCTGTATGTGTTTAGCCTTCACTGTGGCCTGGCAGTATTTTCTTTATCTTCAGTCATTCAATCTAAGAGAAAGGCAGTTAAAATAAAAATAAACTTGTATTTTTAAGTTGTTGAAGGAAGGAGTCTCTTTTTTAAGTTTTTACAATTCAAAAACCAAAGTGGAAGTTAAACAGCTGCAAAGAAAAAAGAATCCTCTTAATAGTCAAGTTATTCTAAATTAAAAAGGAAAGAAAACAAACAATCAAAAATCCTTATCAAGTTCTTTGGGAAACAGAAAAGGAGGAAAAAGTCTAAGGAAAGCCAAATAGCTAATGTTACAGTTGTCACAATTACTCATATCCTATGCTAAAGCTTGAGGAAGCTAGGTAAAAATGAGCCAAAACTGCCCTTGGACCTCGTGGCTGTGGCTTCTGCTCATGGCAGTGTTTGCATCTGAGTCTCACTTTCAAATCTGGCCTTACTCTTCACAAAAAGATATTTTAAATCACATATTTCTAAAATAAAAGAGAAAGGGGTTCTGCATACTGTGTAAATACAGAAATGGATTTTTTTTTTCCACATGTAGGCAGAAAATTGCAAGGAATATTTTTATTAATTTTAGAGGTTCTTAAATTATGTCATATTGTTCTGCTTGATTTTTAGACAATTTCATGAAAATACTTTTCCTGAAATTGTTTCAAACTATACTTAGTATATTCAATTAAATGTATATTTTTGCAGACAAATAGGATGACCCTGATTTCTCAGTTACCTCACTGACTGCATTGAGAGTGGATGTGATTGCTGGACTGGGTCTGCTTCTCTGAAAATTGTACTTCAAGGACAGCATACTCATATATTTCCTATACTTTATGTGCACATATAAAAGGAACATAGTTTATATGTAGAGATTGAACAATCTGTCTATTTTTACAGAGAAAGATGGTGTATACATGAGTGCAATGTTTTGTAGCAGCATCTTTATTAGGTACCTTTGTAATTTACTAAGAAGTGAACCCCGTAATTTGCCATTGTCCTGGAAGTAATCTTAATATTCCAGCTTGTCAAGCACTTTGGATACTTGGCATTTCAGTAATTGCTGCATCATGGGCAAGATTTTACTTCTCACACTCTGCAATTATGCCTCTTGAAGTCCAAGTCAGTTGAGAAACAGTCCCAAAAAAAAAAAAAAATCAGCCAAACTTCTTTAGACTCCTAAGTAGCTCTGATATCAGTTAGCCCTAGCGTTCGTATGTAAAAAGAGATATTAAGTAATTTTATAGCATATATTATTAATAGCATTTTTTCTCCTAAATTTTAACACAGTTCTGTATGTAGGCATTTGACAAAAATCCCATTAAAATGGTTAAAAAGCATTCCTAAAACAAGATGTAGAAAACTGTGTGGTATCTGTAAAATATACAACAGTGTGGTTTAGCAGAGAAGTTTTGTCATATTTGGTTGAGCTGATTCCAACACCCATGTGTGGTTTTTGATTAGGCACACAAGTGCCCGTTCTGTATATACTCAGTTTCTGGTTTTCACATTCTTTTTCGCTCAGCCCTCTGCTCTGATTATGTACTGGAGAGCAGTCTTTGTTCCATTGATTTCTGTCTGTCTACCAAAGGATGAAGTTTGCTCATCTCACACACACGTCTGTCAGTGCCGCACCAAGGGTCAATCCCACGAGAGGCAAATTGAAGAAATGAAAACAAATAAGTTATAAAATAAAGTGACAATAATGTGCAGTAGCATAAAGATTGCTCTGGGCTGCTTTTGAGAAAGACAGCTAATGACTGGCCCCGTTGGATGGAGCGGGAAGGGTGCGGGAGGAGAGGACGGGAGGGAGCTGGGGGCAGCCATGGGAGGACAGAGCTGCCTCTGCCTCACGCCTCCTGGTGCTGGGCAGGGCTCAGAGCAGGCACAATTCTGTCTTTGCAGTGGGTAGCTGCTGGTAAAAATCAGGTTATCCAGGGATCTGTGAGCCAGGGTGTCAGAATCAGGCCCAGGAGTATTTTGGAGTTCCGCTGTGTTCCCTGTCACTGCAGACATTAATCTTTTAAATTTCTCAGGAAAAAAAAAAAAAAACAAAAAAAAGCCAAAAAAACCCAAAAAAACAAAAAAGCAATCCACAACTGCAAAATATTTCAAAATTCACTTTTTTCTTTTCTTTTTAAACAAAGTTTTATTTTTCAAACAAATGATCCATGCATTAGAATGTCCATAAACAAGCACGCATGTGAAAATGTATTTATGTGGACAATTGGTAATGTGTGTGTGTGTTCAACATCTACAAATCCTGGCCTAATGCAGTTGAAACATTCAAGTCTCTTTTAAGATTGTAATTGAAGTAACATGATATAAATGTAAACTTTAGCTTAGAGCACACAGACCATACAAGACAGTTTGACACCTTCATTTCAGCAGTAAGAAATTACCATTGTCTCTTGTTTCTTGCTTCTAGCTTATATGACCAAGCCAAAAAGTAATTACACAATTAGGGTTGACATACTGGTTCCTGTAATATTTCTTGCTGTAGTTTTTTTGGTGGCTTATTTCTACTTCAGATTTTCCAGTCCTTTGTAATTCATACCAAGATGTCCATTTTCATTGCAACAAATTTACTCATGAAGATTGCAAGTCTTGCATAATTTAATGATGAAAAGGCAGCTTTTCATTTTCTCCAAATGTAGTTATTTGTAGATTAAAGATAAACATTTGTGCAGCTAATATGGTTTTCGTAAGAATTTTGTCACCAACTTGAACACTGAATTGTTATGTAAAGGAATGGAAAAGTGTGTAAATAATTACAGGATTATGCATTTTTTAAAAGAAGGATGTACAGTGACGAGCAACTGCTGGTCAGGAAGGAAAGTGGTCTCTATAGGTCAGGTAACCCGTGGTTTGCTGTGTTCTGCAGGTACAGAATGGGAGTCATTGCTGTTTCTGCAGTTCTTGAAGGCACTCAGTAGTACCAGTCAGTGTCTCTCCAGGCCAGGGGAGCCCTCCTTCCCTCTCCAGCTATTCAGGAGCAGGTCAGATGCAGTGCAGCCCTACCACTCATCCAGGCCTTGGCTCAGTTTGTTTCCCAGTCTGTTCCTGATTTCTGTGGTGTGTAATGCAGTTTCCTAGTCCTGTAATTCTGTACCTTAAGACTTGCCCACTCCAGGAATATTCTGGAACAGCTGTGCACTATCGCCTGCTTAATTATATAGTTCTGCTTGGGACTTGTCCAGGATGATGTAAAAGCAGTGCTATATGGTATGGTTCTCTGTTCTCTGGGGTTTGTTGATTTAACAAACCCCCTCATGCTAGTTCTGTGCTTTTTGACCATTCCTGTGCTGTACCTTAGTCCTCAGAACAGAATGATAATAGGATGAAGATCCTGGATGAGTTTATAGGTGCAGAGTGAGGCATCTGCTGCAGATTCGAGTTGTCCATGGCTTCTGTGGCTAAACTGGCTGTTCAGATCCCTGGTTGTGAGGTTTCCTTGCTTTTGATCCAGCCACGGGAGCTTCATCTCATCCTGGAGCCGGGTCTGTCATTATATAAAATACAATGGAGGGCTGGGAAGTAAGTATAGTGAGTTTGCTGGTGACAAGCCAAGTGGAGGGGGGTTGCCAAGTATTAATCATTTGTATAAAGCTGCATCCACTCTTCAGCCAAATGAATCTGTTCTGCCTTGGTTTCTCACAGTGACAGCATCAAGATATTGGTAGTTTGTTCAGAGTTGTCTTTTTACATGCTCTTTAAATTCTTTCTATCGCTTTGTGTGTCGAGTGCTCTTAGAAAAGGACTTTGTACATCCTTGAATTTCCCTGTATGAGTTTCCCAGTTAAGGCAGATTATATACTTAAAGCTATAAAATAGATATTGTGCTCTTTAAAATAAATTTTTTCTCTCCCAGCCCTCATCTCTGAGATATCACGGGGTTGCAGTATCTTCTCTGCAAATCGAGGCTGGAGACTTTGTGCAGCAGTGTTACAGAGAACATTTCTACAAGGAAAGGCAGAGGGAGAAGGATGCTTCTTGAAATGGACTACTGCTGTTTCAGCCAGTTATTCTTTTAAGTAGAAAATGAGAGTACACATAGAGGCTATTAAATCATTAATTACAGCATGTACTTCTTTCTCTAAACACAGACAAAACATGGTTAAGAGGTAGCAGAAAGAAATAACTTTCCCTTTTTTTGAAACTAAGTGCAGGATGTGAGGTATCAAGCAGGAACCACGCACAAAGTTGTATTTTTTTTCTGATGGAGTTTAAACCAGCATTTTTCTTAATTATTCTTGATGTTTTGCCCATTATACCATTAGCTTCTTCGGAGGACAAAGATAAGTTGCCAGTATCCACAAGAGCGAAGTGTGAAAGCATTTAATTATTGATATCTTAGTAACCAAGGTTCCAAAATGACGTTGTCAAAATCCATAATGATCAGACAGAAAATGTATCAGCTTGTTGTTGAAAAACACGTCTCAGACTGTGTGGGATCAGAACGTGCACAACCCCAAGAAAATAAACCACCAGTTTCCTGCATTCCCACTATGTAACAGCTTTACCCAGTATTTTCTGCGCTTGAAAATTCTTATTGGTAATGTTCTCCTCATTCTTCATTTTAATTTTAGCCTTTCCTTGATTGTTAATCTCATACATACGTTTCACTAAATGAACTCCCGCGTTCTCGCTGGGCGGATCTGTAAATCAGTTAAACGGTCAAGCAGAGCCTCACGTTATAATGGTCTGTGTTCTCCATCTCCTTAAAATACAGGTTTCGTTAACAGGACAGAGCTGTTTAATACATATTTTCTTTGTATCTTGAATTAAGGATTTCTTTTCTCCCTCCCGCTGAAGGCTGTGGGAAGGGTACACAACTCATTGCTGCGCACGGGATTTCTGGCTGCCACCTTCTGGCGCAGGGGCTGCAGGTGGAGGGGCTGGGGGAGGCAGGGCAGCACCCCGGCAGGGTCTGGCAGGGTTTTGTAGGTGTCTGTCCTGCTGCTGGCACCATGCCCTCCTGCCTGGACAAGGGTAAAGGATGGAAAGCATGCAGAAGAGGGCAGCTCGTGGTGGCTTTGCCAAGCGTTGTGTCCCATGGATTTATCCTGGCAGGCTGTGCTGTCGCCTCCTGCAGAAGAGCTTTGTGTGTGAGCCTTTGCCAGGGCAGGGTCACAGCCCCTGAGTGATCGCAACCATGCCCTGTGTTTCCAGAGCTGGGGTCACACAGGTTCCAGCAGGCAGCTCCATAGAGGTGTTGCTCCTCTTCCTCCTCCTGTAGCAGAGTTAGGCACATGATACCTGAGACCTCAGGGAACAAGTCAGTTTGTAAACAAATAAACCAAAAAAGTTACCTGAATATGTATTGAAATAATTAAAAGTTACTTGAGTGTATATTTAGTCTACAGCCAAATTAAAAAAATAAAATAAAACTCCCTTGCTGAAGTGCTATTTACCATTAATATATTTAATTAAAAGATACTTCTGTGTTCCATTTTTCACTCTCTCACAGGTGCCAGAGCTTTCATGTTTATTAATAGCATTAGATCAAATAATGCAGATGTTTGATTTCAGACACTGGGATATGTTGCAGGTTAATCTTTCTAGAAGGATACACTAACACTATTTTGCTTTCCTTTGTGCCATGAAGTGTTTTATGAACTACTTTCAAAATAGGAATGCTAGTGTAAGAAAAATTACATTTCAAATCTGCTTTTGCTTTGAAGATTTTTTTTACTAATTCTGTTTCCAGCAATGGATCTTAATGTGTAAGATATCCCTATAAAATTCTTATATTACAGGGTGTGCATTTCACAAAGCTATTTGGGATTCTTTCCTTTTATGTAGCAGAGGTTTTACTTTCTTTATTCAGTGATTATGTCTTAGAGCTTAAAAAGCTTAAATATGGGTATTTAATTTGTGATGCGGTGCTCTTTCTGAACTTGCTGCTGTTACAGGTACAGAGGGATGCTTATAAAATCAGAGGTCACTGCTGCAATAGTCATGTGCAGATACTGAAAATGCATGTAAGAGGTGGTTTTATACAGCAAGTAGTGCAGCAGATAACTGGGGTTTTTTTCGTTTTTCTTTTTTTCTTTTGGCAAATGTTGTTCAAGAATATGATTTATTTAATTAATCTTTTAAAAAACAAATCAAACCAACAGGTAATTGATAATGCCCATGTAATGTCTATGGACATCTCATCAGCATTTGTCTTAACAAGCCCTGTTGGAAAAATGCTCTAAAAAATTAAGAGTTCTTTGCTTTATTTCCTACTAGAATATCAGAATCAGCTCATTTATCTGGGATCATTTTTTGAATATCCCCAGAGGTTTTCTTTCTTCATGGTCTCCTAAATGAATAGTACAATGTACTTTTCACCAAAAGCCACCATGGCCCTTGTTTGTTAAATTCATCCCTTTCCCTGCCTCTCCAGTTTTCTTTGAACCTGTAGTGTCTGGAAGAGTTGTAATTGATGCCGTATGGGCAACGCTTTGTGATAAAGGAATGGGCTGGTCGCAGAATCCAACAGCACTTATCATTTCTGCATTATTTCTCGTGTTTCCTTTGATGTCCACTACCTTGATAGAGTGCAGGGGTATTAAAACAACTCTTTATGTCTGAGCCCACCATTATTCTTTATGTTTATTGCAGTGGTAACCAGAAGCCCTGCTCAGAACCTTTGTACTAAATACAGGACATGGGCCTTGTCTTGAAGAGGTCACAGCGTAATTTAGTCCACATTAGTTAATTTTCTCTAAATATTGCCTTTTTTCCTTACTCACCAAAAATGAAAACAGTTTATATAACATCACACTGTGAGGTGAGGTAGAATATTTTGACAGTGCCCATTGCCTCAGCAAAACTTGCTGCAGGGTTTTCGTGCCACGTTCAGCAGTTCATTACCTGGCTGTAAAACTCTGGACTGAATGCTGGTAGGAGAGAGTGTGAAAATCCTTTGTTAACTGCTGTCATTTTTTAGCCAATTTTAAAGGATTTTCCTGTTCAAATCCTGAAATTTTAATTTCACAAAGACATGGGCATTTGACGTACGCGAGTCTTTGAAAATCTCAGCTTGAAGGGAAAAAATAGTATTTAAAATTATAGAAATAGAGGTGAGATTTATCTGTTTTAGATGAATGACTGTGCTCATGCAGCTTATAAAAAAGGACCTTAATTTTTATAAACCATGTTTCAGTTTTTGCTGTGCAAATTGAGTAAGGTATGGGAAATAATTTTATTTTTAACAAAAAAGCTTATCTTGCATGGCAGTAAAAAACCACTAATCACTGCTGTTGTCCTGGATTTGGGTGGCATAGAGTTAATTTTCTTCCTAGTAGCCAGTACAGTGCTGTGTTTTGGATTTTAGGATGAGAATAATGAGGGTAACACACTGATGTTTTAGATGTTGCTGAGTATTACTCATGCAAAATCAAGAGCTTCTCAGTGTCCCATGCTTGGCCAGTCAGGAGGAGCACAAGAAGCTGTGAGGGACCATGGCCAGAGAGCTGCCCCAAGCTGGCCACTGGGATATTCCATGCCACAGAACATCAGTCTCAGTGTGTAAATTGGGGGAGCTGGCCAGGAGCCACTGATTGTTGCTTGGGTACAGGCTGGGTTGGTTTCGGGTTTATTTTTTTTTTTTCTCTTTTTGTTGACTCCCTTTCCAGTGCATTATTATTATCATTATTACTACTACTACTATTACTATTATTATTGTTGTTGTTTTTTCATTTGTTAAACTGTTCCTAACTCAGGGGTTTTACCTTTTTTCTGAGTCTCCTCCCATCCCACCTGGGGCACGGGCAAGTGGCTCGTGGTGCTTGGTGCCAGCTGAGGTCAAAGCACGAGGTGTCAAGGTCCATCCTGGGGTGTCTCTGGGTGGTGGAGGCTCCTGCTCATGGCCAGGCAGTGCAGGGGGGCAGTGGTGGGACCTCACAGCTGTCCCTGCTCTCTCCTCACCTCTCAGCTTGTGATGAACTTGAGCTGCAGCACGGGATGCTGCTTCTCCTGCAGCCCTTGGAAGGCAGGTGGAGTGAAACAGGCTGGAATCAGAGTGTTTGTGCTGAGAGCTGAAATCCATGTGATGATGGATTTATCAGTGGTGTTAGCATCACAGAAAACCTGGAAAAGTTCAAGTGTTTGAGTTAGTAAGGACCAGCATTTCTGACAACAAACACGGGAGGACACGCAGACTTATTGTCACCTTTGTCACATGTTCCTTCTGACAGGAGGAGACCACCTGCAGCACTTGCAGATTATGCACACTGTATATTGATTTTGTTTTGCCTGGGTACTTTCAATACATCAACAATAACTGCATTTGTGTATCTTATTGCCACAGATGATTGCAAAGAATTTCTTAAGCATTAATTAATTATAACATTCCAATGTGAAAGCCAGATTCTGCGTTACTGTGCAATTCCATTAAAATCAGCAGAACTGCTTTTAAACCTAGGAAGGAAACTTGACCCAAAGGTGTATAGTGGAGCTTATTGGTTATTGCAGTAATTACAGAGAGAGAGAAGGTGAAAGGGATGAAACGGGTTGGCTGAAGTCACACAGAAAATCAGAGCTTGGAATAAACTTCAAAACTCTCATCATGGATTTTATACTGCTGTCTCACAAGCTCAGATCTCTGGTAGGGTTTTCTTAAGATTTCTGACTATAGTAATGTAATGTAAAAACTATTATTTTTTTATTCACCTTTTTTGCCATTCATGGAGCAAACCCTTCAGGCTTTCTGTAGAGGACACATAAGTGTCACAGCTAAACTCCATCTCCTTTCTGCACTTAAAACTTCCTTCAGTCAGTTTCAGAAAAGAAAAAAGGGCTCTTATAATAAAATGGCACAATGTATATTTATGTTCATGCTTTTAAAAAATTCAGCTATGTATAAAAAATTATTTCACCTTCGCTCTTTGTAAGAATTACCAGTTAATCACCTGGTTGTCTCAAGGAGTCTTTGGGACAAAGTTTACTGAATACCTAATGTACAGTGGTGGCTTTAGTTGAGAAACTTCTACTAAATAAGTCTTTATATAGGTTAATTTTCAATGAACCTAATAGTAACTGGAGTATTTGGCAGCAGGAAAAAAAATATCAACTGTCTGTTATTTTGTAGTGTGCCTGTTGCTCCTGTGGTCAGGACTCTTAAAGAATGCTGCAAACTGAGGCAAGAAGAGAGGACCTTTCAGCATCCAAAAAGCAGATTTTTTACAATATCAATTAAGGAAATATTGGTTCTCCCACAGTGAACCTAAAGGTGAATTATAGCCAGGTAGCAAATGGAAAATTGTGCAGTCCCCTGGTGTCCTTACAATTTTATTACAGAATTCAGAGTGATGTCTAAGTTAAAACAAGTCGTCCATTTCTCCATGACTTCTCAGGAACATTTCTTTTTTCCTTTGACTTCAGCTTAGTATTTTCAAGCAGACCAAATTTGCTATTCATACAGTTTGAGTAGAGGGAGCAAAGGAGGGGCTAAAAATAGATCTTATAATGGAACCTGTGTATGTTCTTAACCATGGTGAGACACTTATCTGTCCATTATGTTGTTGACTAACATTAACTTCTGTGCTGGCTTTGTAATGTATTGCATTAAGCTAAATGAAGCTATTGTGGGATGTATCAAGACACAGTCACGTAGGTTTGCCTGGCCATTTGCTCTTGTTAGTGTTGTATGTGATGGACTTTAATAGCTGTGAAGAGCTTGAGGAGATACTCAGATCAAGAGTGTGTGGGTTTGTGCCTCCTCCTGGAGTCCTCCCGTGCTCCTGACTGTCCCAGCCCCATGGGAAGTGCTCCAGGTTAGCAGAAACACCTCCTGAATAGCTGTGCTCATAACAGTCCCTGAGCCATACATTCACCTTTCTGGTCAATAGGGTGGATTTGAGGACTGGTATGGATGTGGTGCATGGAGAGAGCCCTCCTGTGTGTTCTCCCCAAGCTGTCCCTGTCACACGGAGTGCTGGGGACACGCCACAGGACAGGGCGGTGTCACCTGCCCCCAGTGCAGCCCCAGCCCTGGGGACACCTGGCCCTGCAGGGGCCTGGGCTGTGCCCTGGGCTCTGTGAGCAGGGAGATGAAAGGCATGGCTCGCCCTAAGAACTTCTGTTATGTGTGCATATATGTGTTAAAAATCTGTAAACAAGTATTTACATGAATGCTCGGCTGGCTCCAGGCAGCGTTTGCAGACAGAGGTGATATCAATACTCTGTTGTCTGAAAACTGCTTCCACTTGTATTCAAATCAAAGTAACACCCAGTGGCTCTTACTGTTTTAACATAAGTAGCAATATATCCTGGACCATGCTTTGCAAAAGTCCTTACATACAGTTTTAGGAAATGCAGGCTGTGGGAAGAGACAGACACATGCCTAGGCTGCAGCAGAGTTCTGCTTTTTGTGCAAATGCTGAATTCTTCTTTCTGAAATTTCATTATGTTTTGCAAACAAGACTGTTATGTATGTTACAGTAAGGGCTGTATTTTATTCATAAAGCTGTGGCTCATATGTGCAGTTTTCTGTTCTGCAGCATGTCCATAAAATCTCTCCCTCTTCCTCTCCCCTTTATCAAGGTGCAGTAGGAAAGGCTGATACCTGTTTTCTATCAAGGTGGATCGTGATTCAACTGAGATAAGCTAGGAAAATTGATATTCAGAGCTCAAACTGCCTATCTTCCTTGTGGCACGGTGTATGTGCTGAGTGACCCTCTGCCCCTCCAGATGAACTCGTGTGTTGTGCAGTGTGATATGTGCTGTGATGGTGGTCATCCAAAAACTTCAGTGTTTCAGTTTGCATTTCTTGTTTGATTTTAAGTTTCCTCCAGTGCTGTAATGGTATATAATGACTTGGGATGTCTTTTGAGTTGTTTTGCTTTTTTTCCCTGCTGAAAAAGAGTTATTTCTTTAGACGATTATTTAGAAGATTGAAAAATAAATTTCTTTAATATTTGTGGGCACATTTCTGTTGCTTTCTCAGTGGTGTTTCTTTAATGACAGCATGACTGGTTACTTTTAGAAATCGTATGAAAACCAAGTGCTCCTCAGCCTGTTGCCAAGCATTGTTCTTCAGTGTGTTTTACAAGAGGTACTTTTCTTGTTGTTTTTCATGTTAATAACATATTATTTCTGCAGGCATGTTCCTACTTATTTTCTGCCTTAAGGGAAGTGTTAGCTCACGAACAAAATACATCTATTTTTAGATCAAATGATCAATACAAACAAAGCACAAATAGTGAGAAAAGCGTGCCTGGACACATTTGTGCATGTTCAGCCCCATGCACGGTGGCTCTGTGGAGGTGAAGCTGTGCCAGGGAGGGCTGAAAATTCTCTGCCAGTGAGGCTGAGAGTGATTTGGGTGGTGCTTGCAGCATTCTGCACCTATCAGCCTGGCACTCCTCAGGTTGTACACCTCCTTTCACAATGGGCTCTTGTTAATAGAGTTTTCATTTCGAGGTTTGGCAGGCTCGTGTGCTTGACTGAATGAACTTTCAGCTGAGTTTCTGAGCAGAAGGTGGTTTATGACATAATTGCTCTATATGTTGATACATCTTTTATCATAATTGTCTTACATTGTTTTAAATAAAAGAGCAAGAATAATAGAAGATGTGGCAGAAAGCGGATTTTTTTTGTTCTATTATTCATGGTACTAAAAGTTACCCAAAATAAGTATCTTGTGAAAAAATAAAAAAAAAAAAAAAGGAGAGAGAGATTTAGTTCCAAAAGTAGGTAATTTATATCAATCTATGCAATGAACCAGCTAATGACCCTTAGTGTAGAGAGGTGCAATGCTTTTGTACTGTTTTACTGTTTCCCCCCTTTTTTATGAATACAATTGCACACAAAAAAGTTCCCATTGTGTAGTACTGTGAGTTTTGTACAACCATCTTTTATCAACAGATGGCAACCAGAACATGAAAAATAATTAAAAAATAAAATGAAAAGAAACCCAGAATGAATTAAAGTGCTTCTTTGCGTTCTGATCTGCATTTTTGGTTTAGAATTTTTATGGTGAATTGCCATATTATCTGTTATATCAGTTTACAATGAGGCTCCTATCAGACATAAAACAGATTTATAATACCATTAAAACACAATATCAAAGAATGAATAAGCAATTCAATAAAATTACAATAACACAAAGATAAAATGAAAGCCTTTTCAATAACAGTTTTATGCAAGAACATTTTGCAGATAAATATGTGTTTATAGATCTTTTAAATGCACATTTATTATACTGCTCCTAATAGAGCCACAGGGGTTAATTTTTTCTGTGTGTTGTCTTTTATAAGTGGTTCAAAAGCCAGCTGCAAAACTCTTCAATAGATTGTTTTGTGTCTTTGAATTGATTTTGGTAAAGGGAGCATTTACAGTACTACAGTATGGTTTGTACGTACACGCGAGTCAATACGAGTGTGCCGTGTGTGGCTGTGAGCCCCACACAACCTTATTAGAATCAAGGCAATTCCAAGTAAAAACAGAAAAAAAGAACCGATTTTTTTTTTTCTTTCTTTCTGAGGGAAGAAATGCATAGATGCACTTTCATTATTTTATCTTTAGCATTAAATTTTTAATGTTTTTCTTGTGGATCTGGTGGGGAGCCTAAACTTTGGGCTCAGGAGGGGTTATCTGAAGAGCACTACATGCTGCCTGCGTAGTTTTTCTCTCTTGCTACAAAAGCAGAGGGAGGGGTGGAGGGGAAGCCAGCTCCAGCTCATGTTATGTTCCTATACGTGTTATGTCATGCAGCAGTCATGATGTCTGGCTCGGTGGTGTCTTAATTACGCATCCTGTTTACATCCTTTGCTTTTAATTTCGGCACGTAGTTCACCAGCCTCCTGTAATCATCGCCGTCCTCTCCAATATGGTCAGTGTGGCAGGAAATAGGAGATCTTACGTAAAGCCTGTGTAGCTGAAATGTTAGGAAGAGCTGTCTCAGATGTTATTTTAAAAAATAATATGCATCATTAGTCCACTTCCATCCATCATTTTCTTTTTAACTATTAATATCAATGTACATTTATGCCCTACACATGTTCAGATATTAACTGAGAAACAAATCTTTCTAAATGCTCAC